>NW_010544728.1:0-6941 GCF_000687285.1 Phaethon lepturus
ATTAATTTCCCCAAGTTGAGACTGTTTTGCCTGTGACGGTAATTGCTCAATGATCTCTGCCTGTCCTTATCTCGACCCACAAGATTTTCATTACATTTTCTCTCCCCTGTCCAGTTGAGGAGGGGAGTGACACAGCGGCTTTGGTGGGCACGTGGCGTCTAGTCAAGGTTAACCCACCACAGCTTCTCATGACTACTGTCCAGGGTTGCTATTTCATGGTAATCAGCAAAGTACAACGTGAGGAAATGCATAATTTTAACTGTTACATCAAGAATTAACTTGGTGGAAAAAAAAGTCTCTCATATGAGAGTCTGTGAGAAGCTGGGCTCAGTCATAGCCCCTTTTTATCTCCAAATCAAACGAAGCTATGGAGGAGAGAATGTGATGGGGATAAACGACAGAAACTCCCTCTCCTTGAAGCCAGCGATGCTGGGGCTAAGGTCAGACACCGCGCTGTTTCTCCATTAAGTGCTCTGCCTGATCGGGTCACCTGAAGCACTGGGGGAAGAGGGAGGCATTTGCAGGTGCTTCTTCAGGAAAATCAGATAAACCTGGTCTCTTTCATATTAACTATCACCTAGAACATGGAATAAAAAGACTAAAGAGAAGAGCAACAATTAAAGTTAGAATGAGGTAAGATTACATTTTAATGGCCAACTGTGGTACAGATGCTATGAATATGGAATTTCTCTCAAAATTCTAATTCTTCAAATCAGAGAATAATGCAAGTAAAAAAATTGAGATTTCTTTTCAGAGCAGAATTCTGTTCTTTTCCACTGATCAACAACTGAGACTTTTTGTTGCTAAGGAGGAATGATATGAAGCCATTAAATGACTTGAGTGAACTAATAATGCTGGTTACATAACGTATATTTACAGTCTGTTTGCAAAACAACTTATACAGAAAACTGTATCACAAATCCTAATAATTAAATAAATAAATAAGTCAACTTACTAGCTCATATTACCTTGCCTATTGTCCAGGAAGAATCAAGCATATGGAATACTGTGATAGTAAAGTCTTCACTCAGTTTAACACAAGAGAAAAAAAAAAAAAATCTGGATTTCAAAT
The DNA here is from genome assembly GCF_000687285.1 of Phaethon lepturus. Taxonomy (NCBI): domain Eukaryota; kingdom Metazoa; phylum Chordata; class Aves; order Phaethontiformes; family Phaethontidae; genus Phaethon; species Phaethon lepturus. Next base: position 1,073 of record NW_010544728.1, read on the forward strand.
GCATCATTTATATTTTATCCAACTGCTTTACAGATGAACACCGTATCTAAAAATGTCCTGGTATTTAGATTGTGTACCAGCACCTATAGCAATACCAGTAATTCAGGATGGCCACTGACCAATGGAATAACTGGCCTAAGACTAATGGTTTTCTGAAATCTTTCCAAACAGCCGACATGATGGCAGACATCTGCCCAGTAGGTAAATAAGTAAACTGATGGCAAACTGAGGTCTGTTTAAGATGACAATTCAGAATATTTGTGTTTAACATTTCCTTAGCCAAAGAATGATAAAAGATCATAGAGTTAACAGACACACTCAAACAAAAAATGGAATAACTTCAGCCATTAATTCAGTGGAAGATGTTTCATGTTATTCACAAGCTACACAAAGCTAACATTTTAAAGTCCTTTGCACTACTGATAAAAAAAACCCTAGTAATTGCAAATAGTTGTACTTTGTATTTTTTCTAAAATAAAAGCTGACAGCCTAGAATTACAAGAATCAAAAGAGACTCTGTATGCCAAAACTTGCCTTTCCTACCTTCAGAGCACTCTGTGGATTTCTGCTTTAATGTTTCAGCTCAGAGCCATTCCAAATTGGCAATTACAGCAATTATCAGAAAAAAAAACAGACATAGAAGGAAAAGTATAAAGCAGAACGAGCATGTCAAATTTACACCCCTTTTCTCTCCTAGAATGGACATGCCCATTTCAAGAAAAGCTCCCACATTTTCTGTTGGTACACTACCTTATGACTTGTGTTCAGTTTTTCCTAAATGACATCACAGAACAAGGACTCAAAGCCTTGCAAAAAGTATAACAAGATGAGGTAGAAAAAGCCTCAGGATATGAATACAAGAAAAATTTTAGCCAACTCAAACTCCTAAACTATTCCTCATTTAACAGCGCTTGTCATACAATTTAAAACTATTTTTCACATATTTTAAGTAAGAAATTTTTTGCAGTTGACATCAACGTCTAAATGAGGTAATTTAATACTGTAATACTGTAAAGGTATTGCAAATCTTACGGAGCATGTCCTGAGAAATTTCTTCCAAGACATTCCTTACTTTAATGTCCAACTAGTCTTTATTATATGCAGAAAAAACCTCAGTATTATTTCTTGGTTGCCGAAGTAGACCGAGATAAAAGGCAAAAGTAAAATAGTATTCTATATAAACTTAAGGAAAATAGTTAATGTGTTTTATTGCAAACTTATTAGTCTTACTAAGAATGCTTTCATTTTATTAGGCTGAAGATCACTAATAGCATCTCTAAATCAAGGTTTAAAAGTTTTTCTTTCTGAAGATGTTCCAAAGAACAAAGATTGGAAACTTGAAACACTCAGCATACCAAAACCTTGACCCATCTTCCTGATCCATCATAGCTAGAAAGTAAAAATAAATCATCAAAGTATAAATCACCAAGCACAAAGTATATGTTAAGACTACAAGATCTTTACATTCAAACCATTTTTGGACCTTTGGTAATTTAATTCTTTGTGGAGAATGATAAATAATAGATCATCCAAGTATAGTTTATGTTCTTTGTTTTCGTGTGCCAAACCCTACCCAACAGCACACAAAACACACTCCTAGCCTTGTCAGTTCATGAGATAGCAATTGTGTCATGCGTATCACTTTACTCCTCTCAAGTAAGCATAATTTTAGCAGTCACAATTGCAGGAAGCGTTAGAGCTAGAAAACAAATGCTTTACACTATGTAGATTCATGTTCAGATGGTACTAGGCTCTAATGATTTGGAATTCAAGATATTACATAGCTAACAGAATTTAAGTTTAGAAATACAGACCATTTATTTTCAAGGTACCAGACCTCTCTCATTCTCAGCACAGAATACATATTTTCAGGATGAGTATCTTACATATTGGATTGATGAGATAAATCAAGCCAATGACAAAAGTCATGTAGAAGCAAAATGACATTATTTATTAAAAGTAATTTAATAAAATGTCCACAGATAACTCAAAATGCAGAGATTTATGTATTTTTCTGTAATTTCTGAAGAAGCAGCTCCATTTGTAAGTTTAGATTTGGCTGCCCTCTTTTCGTCTTCTTACTCAGTATTTTATAAGCTTCCATTTTCTTTTGCTTGTACAACCGTTGAGCTGCTTCTCTTTGTTGTTTTCTTTTTTCTGCTTCCTAAAATTAAATTATGAAATTATGAAAACGATTATGAAGTAATTACATACCTTCTATAACTACGAAGCTATCTATAAGCAATAAAATTTCTTTTGTGAAGATACTGGCAATTAGGTATTGTACTGACCCTAGAAACACTACTACTCTTAAAGGCTTAGTCAGGATGCTCTTTCAGCACATACTTCAATCAAAACATATTATACTGCCTAAAGCTTCAGGAGAAGAGCCAAGTTTTCTTCAGCAGAACATCCTGTGGTAAGGTTTGTCATTAAAATATGTACTACTTCTTTTCTGTGAAATGAGCTCCTTGACTTTTCTCCTTAAATGACAAAGTGACAAAAATTTCCCACTTTCTTCTCTTGAGTGCAAGAAAGATGATCCAGTGGCCCCCATATAAATGTCTTGCTAATCCAGATGTGCTAGGACACTGGACGCATCTGCACGGGACTAGCAGATAGGATATGGGACATATCTGGAGCTGGAAGTTGGGCACGTTTGTGATACTGGGACAGCACCACAAGCAGCATTACCTAGGGCAACTTCATCAAGATCAAACTATTAGTGGCCTGTCCTCTTCAAAGCAACAGACTACTGTCTTTACTAAGAGAGAGAAAAACAAACACTTAACCAAATTTTCAACTGTACAAACTTTCCATGTTGAGGGGACAGCACATATGCACCCAAAACACCCAAATGGAGGCACTTACACTATACCGATAATCATAATGATATTATATTCAGTTTTTATCAAACAGCTTACACATCCTTTTCTAGTGCTGTAATTTTAGTACATAATTTGGGCAAACATCAATAACAAGCAAGTTAACTAGCTTGCTTCACTTGTATCACGTCCTACAAAAATACGCAAGACATCATAAATCAGACTGAGGGACTGCTTCAGTTCATTTGGATGATTTCCTTTCATAAGGCTTATTCTTTGAAATGCAGTGCCATGCTGACCACAAAGGCAGATGTTTCTGCAGAATGCCCAAATAGATGATAATTTATCAATTATGTTTTGGTTTTCCATGCCAGAGATGGCTCCTGTCATGTAGAAAAATTAGTAAGAATGCTCTGTGATGAAGAATATAAACTTAACTAGAAATAACCCAAGAAAATATTTCTACATAGAAATCTAAGACGCTTTGGGGCAGGGGGGTGGGGGGAACCAAACCTGCAAAGGTAACATCTCTCCATTCAGAATGCTTCACTTATTTACCGTAACAATGATTAATATCATTCATTCCTTTGTTTTTTTTAAACCAGAGTAGCATCAACTCTAACTTACCTTAGTAGTTCACTTCCTATCTAATAATTTTACTGCTGTTCAGCATACTGTTGTAAACAACATCCATTTAAGCCACTAACCAAATGCTTGCTCAAAGCAAGAACATTCATCTTACTTAAGTAGTTGTTACTTACATTCTTATTTTTTTCCGATCTCTACTAAACCGTAGCTTTTTTATATAGTGTGGAGGCCAAAACTGTGCCCTTAAGCTTATTTCTTTTCCCAAATTAAATAACAGCAGATCCATTGTTTGCTAACACACACATGAGGGTAAATTATGTGATCATCATACCAGTATTCCCCATAAATGATTACTGTTATTGTGGCCCTTAGCTCCTGTTCGTTTTGCCTAAATATCTTGAATAAGACCAAAAATGCTAACACCTCCCCTCAGGAAACTCTTATGTGCTGCTCAAAGAAAATTCCTTGCAGTCTTGCTGGGTGTCCTGGTTTCAGCTGGGATGGAGTTAATTTTCTTCACAGAAGCTAGTATGAGGCTGTTTTGGATTTGAGATGAAAAAACTGTTGATAATGTCCTGATGCTTTCAGTTGTTGCTAAGCAGTCAAGGACTGTCCAGCTTCCAATGCTCTGGCCTGCCAGTGAGAAGGCTGGGGGTGCACGGGAAGCCGGGAAGGGACACAGCCAGAACAGCTGACCCAGGCTGGCCAAAGGGATAGTCCATACAATACAACATCATGCTCAGTGTATAAACTGGGGGAGTTAGCCAGGGAGGGGCCATGGTTCAGGAACTAACTAAGCATTGGTCAGTGGGTGGTAAGCAATTGGGCTGTGCATCACTTGTTTGGTATATTCTTTTATCATTATTATTATTTTTATTTTCCCTGCCCTATTAAACTGTCTTTGCCTCAACCCACGAGTTTTACCCTTTTTCTTTCCTGATTCTCTCCCCCATCCCGCTGTGGGGGGAAGGGTGAGTGAACAGCTGTGTGGCTGTTTGGGCTACCTGCTGAGTTAAACCACAACACTGAGTTTCTATTTCTTCCTATTTCCTCTAAATAAGCTGGTCATAATATTAATTTATTTTAGCATGACCTATATCTAATATTAAAAAAAGAAGCTCTCAGCTGAACAGCCACGTGACTCGCCCACAATCACGGATCAGGTTGCATAAAACTACTCTGGTTTTCAATACAGCTAAGCTGAAGAAGTAATTTGTTTTATCCATCTATATATTTATGTGATATTTATACAATAGTTACTGAAATTTAGTTTGTCAGCAGCAAGTTACTCAACTTTTACAATGTTACAATGTGTGCCATTTTACAGTGCAACAAACAATGTACTGGGAGAGAATAAAATTAGTTAAATAAGTATGTCTCCAATAACTCAGCTGGGTTATTCAACAATGATAATATTAAGATATGCCCTGTAAGAATAAGTTCTAATTAATTAAATTAGAATGAGGGAAAAATTACTAAAGATTCTGGCCATGGATACTATTACATTTAATTGTTTCACTGTTGGACAAAGCAGATAGAAAGGTAAAATGAAGACTGTGTTATGGTAACGCCATAAGAAATAGGACAGATATTTCCTTTTTCATCACTAGATGATGGTATTGTTATTACTTCCCCTTCTACAATACTTAAGAGGTCTAGTATAATCCTCTGGGATATGCAGATCAAGCTTTAATTTTTTCTTGATGTACCAACTGACATAATAAAATCCCACTAACGTCAACTGCAAGACAAAAATAGTAAAAACAAAGAGAATGATAATTTTGAACACCTGCATGCCTGAATAGTACTGTCAAGTTGAAAAAGACTGAAGGAATACCAATACCTGTGTTCCTCTCCTATGGTTCTATCTGGATCCAGATGGAAGACTGACAGGTAGAAATGGTATTAATCTAGTCCTTGCTTACAATCAAGAAACATCTCTGTTCTGATTTACCTCTTTCTTTCTAGCATGCTCAGCCTTTATTTTCTCATACTCTTCTTTTGCCTTCTGGTTGGACGTTTTCTTTTTACACTTCCCTTCAGTCATAACTGACCTGTAAGAAAAAGTACATGTACTTCAGATACTTCACCAAGCAGACGTAACCGTATATCTCATCGCTCCTGCAGAATCAGAGAACAGTCTTCTACTCTTCTACATTTTTTTCCCCCCATATTCAGTGAAGATGATTAGAAATACAGATTTCAGAAGGCTCATCCTTCTACACTAAGTGGATAAATATTTGCACCACTCCTACATGATATGCAACACCATTACATGTAAAGTAATGAGCAGCTGGCATGAAAACACAGGAAGCAAAACTCCTCTGATGCCGAGTGTACCAAAGACTGGACTGCACACAGCTTTTAGTAATACATATACCTTATCTGCTGGATCTTCACATGGATGATGTTTCGTGAAGTTTAAAGAGTACCTAAAAGGGGGGGGGGGGGGGCGC
>NW_010544728.1:6960-9879 GCF_000687285.1 Phaethon lepturus
GAAAAACTGAATGCACTAGCTTAGAGCTGTATTATCTCTTTTTAGTTCTGACATATGGATGCAACTGCAGAGATACAAGGACAACCAGTTGTTAGCAGACTACCTGCCAGAGAAGTCAGGCTGACATGGCAAGGTGCAAAAGCACAGTAATAACAATGCCATTCTACAAGTTTTTTCTTGAAGGAGATGGTATATTATTGCCCTCAACATTCTGAAATTAGGAACTGAAAAAGTGTATTATTGCCCTTAATGTTCTGAAATTAGGAACTGAAATTATGTTCCTTCCAGATTTCAATATAAAAAACTGCCCAGGTACCTTTCACCAAAGAAAACACTATAAGAAAACTAGTGCCATTTGTCTGGGACTTACTGTCACACTACTTTGGGTGGATTTTTCTGGTTATTTAGTTCTAAATTATTTCTTTTTCTGATTCACAATAAGGCCATTACATAAAGAGTGTGGTAGCAAAGACATTTCACATTTGAAAAATATAATCCTTGACAGATATTTAACAACTGTTCACAAAGTAAGTTTTTGATTACTCTATTACAGAATCACAGAAATCACAGAAACACTAGGTTGGAAAGGACCTTCAAGATCATCAAGTCCAACCATTAATCCAGCACCACCATGTCCCCTAAACCATGTCCTGAAGCGCCACACCCACACGTTTCTTGAACACTTCCAGAGATGGCGACTCCACCACCTCCCGGGGCAGCCTGTTCCAATGATTGACCACGCTCTCCATAAAGAAATTCATCCTAATATCTAGTCTAAACCTCCCCTGGCGCAACTTGAGGCCATATTACTCACACTACAGAAAGTTGAAAACTAGTCATCATCATCTAGGAGACTGCAGACAGATGACCAAGAAGAGAAGAGAAGGTATTTGCTCGTACTTTCATTTAGAAATACCACTCTTTTCAAAAGAAGAAAAAGAAAAAATCTTTGCTTTATTCTCATCTCCATCTTGTGGCAATACTGTGTAATGACCCCTCATTGTCTCTACAAAACTACTTAAATTCCAATATATGCTAAAAATAGAACTAACTAACCAAAGTCTTATTTTACATTCCCATAGAACACTAAAGTCTATCTCATAGACTCAACGCATCACACCACCCCACATATTAGCAGTCACATTTTTGCAGAATTATTAATTCTGGTTTACAATCACAATGACCATAGTTTAAGCAAAAATTAAAAAACCCTCTCGTTTAAAGAAAAACAGTAGTCCTACTTCAGACATTCCCATGAATTAGCTGCCTATTCCAGACGAAACTCTACCTTTCTCCCACTGCTGGGCTTATATCTGACTGCCTTTCACCCCTCTCTCAAGCATTCTTCCCAGTTTAGATGTAAATACACCTTGGAATTATAAGAGACTTATAACACTCCTTGCACCAAGGACAAAAGGGCATTATCTCAATCGCCACACTTGGATGCTGTTTAGAAACACTGCCATACCTGAGTGGCTACACTTTTCATTTTACTGACATACTTAACCAAGATTTCAGGGAGAATTACTGTCACAAAGGGAAAAATGGGTTAAGTTGTCTGACATTTGTTAGATGATAAGTGAGAAACTCCATTTGACTTCTCCTGATTATTATTATAAGTAGATTTAAAGATTTTAAGATTATTATAAGTACATTTAAAACAAAACAAAAAACCCCCAAAACCCCAAACACCACTGGCAAACTATTATGACATCTCCAATAATTAAAATTATTACTTTGATCAAGAACACGTTACTGCCTTATGGTGTTACCTTAATGTAACCTTAATCCTCCATTTTATTTTTTTAAAAGCCCATACTTAAAATCCCCCCAAAATTAACCATACCACAAAAGCATAACTGCATACAATGTTGCTCATTCTAGTGGAAAAAGAGTGCAATATGAAGATGACAGCTTTTCAAACTGGGAACATAAAGACAATATAAAAAATGTTTCTGAAAAGTAGCATTAATTTAAAAATACTGAGAATTAATTCAAAGGAAAACTCTGTAGACTCAAAAGCACAATACCTGAAAAGCAGGCTCTTCTCTTTGTAGATATGGTAACAAATTGGCCAAACACTTACAGCTCTTCGGCTGAACCCTGCCCTTAAAGTACAATGGTAACTGTAATGATATTTCTGTGGAATCAAGCTCTAAACTTCATCAATTTTCTTTCCGATTCTGATGCAAACACAACAAAGCCGTATGTTTACATTTTCTAACAGTTAGGAAAAACATTTAAGACCTAATAACATTTATTTTAGAAAAGCAAATCGCCATACTGAAGTCCATGTAAAGTATAAGATTTAAAGTATTTATTTTCTGATGGAAACAATTACTTGGTTTTCGAGACATATTTTGAAAACTTACTCTACTGCTTTATTAAGTTTTTCTGCTGATAAAACTGAATCATCTGGAGTCCTGCGCCGTTTCTTCAGCATTTCTTCCTCGGCTAGGTAAAGATGTTTCAAGTGCTCTGGATAAGTATCAGTAAACTGATTATCCTGTTGTGAATGGACATTTCTTCTCTTTTTCAGCAATTTCCTGTATTGTCTTTCAATTTTTTGTTTTCTCCGAAATGCAAATCCTCGTCCTGAAAACATAAGAAAAAGGTCAAATGCACCTGCACTGAAGTAATGCCAAAGCGTTTAATTATTGTGAGGACCATTTCAACCCATATTCTGCGCAAAGTAGAAAAAAGCACTATTTGTTCTAATTTTAATAGGGACCAGTCAAAAATTCAAGGGAACAACAGTGTTATAAATCTGTTCCCTACTGTAACATTGCAGCCTGTTCAAATTTACTGAAAATCATCACCTAAACCTTTGAGAGGCACGGCGGGAAGCCAAGGGTCGCGACCAGCGGGGCAGGGCCAGGCCTCCCTCGGCGCCGTCTCTCCCACCACGATGCCATCCCA
>NW_010544729.1:0-6756 GCF_000687285.1 Phaethon lepturus
GAGGTGCGGCCTCACCAGTGCTGAGTACAGAAGTACAAATTTAGGGCTAAAGCCACACTGCTGACCGCAGTTCGTGCCTGAGTTTTCAGCATGTAAGCTGATCCTGTTAAAGTACCCATGGCCTGCTGCTCCGAGCATCACTACACTCTCCTTTTAGGGGGGAACAGAGGCCTCACTTTTTATTCTGTGTTTGGGACAAAAGGCGCCGCACCATGCCGCCCCAGTGCCTGACCGCAGCAGAGCATTGCCACACACTCCTCTGAACCACCGGCACCAATTTTCTTTCTCTTTTTCTGACGCTCAATGAGGTGGCTGAGGAGAACACCTTTACAAGCAGAAAGGTACAAAGAAAGGGAAGGAAAGTGACCCCAAAGCAAATCCCTTGAGATTTATCTGCAGCCTCCCTGCTGCAGCAGGACCCTCAGGTTCCCCGTAGCAGTATGAGCCGGACTTCACGGCATATTCTGCCAAATACCCACAGCTCTGCACATCACACCAACTCTAAAACGCCCACGATGCCCTTTGTTTTCTGATTAATACCGCTGCCCAAACAGTCCTTCGTTAAATGCTGTATTGTGCCCACAGCTGCTCCAAAAAGCTCCCACAAGTTAGATATTTTATTACACCATCAAGGGCAATAAGAAGTAACCCGATTCTTCACACAAATGGAGCAACTTTTAGTGTCCGGTAGGGGAGAGATGGGGTCTATGACCAGGGCTTTGCAGGCGATTTACCTCAGGATGTGGGATGACCAGGGCTTTGCAGGTGCTTTACCTCAGGGTGTGGGACAGGTTACACAAAGGAGGAAGACAAGGAAAAGGAGAGCCCTCCAAGGGCCAATGGTGGCCAGTTTTGCATTTAGTTTTTCTTTGCAACGTCAGTGAAAGCAATAGTCTCTACCTCCCGCCTGCACTCACCAGGAAGGCTGCAGTGCTCTGACACTTCCCTGTGGTAACTCCTTGCAGAATTTTGTTTTATTTCTCACTTTTAACTTGTTTACATATATTCAGTATCCACAGGCTACAGCACAAGAGCCCCATGTTTGTTACTGCGCTGATGTGCTGCTCTCAGGAATTAATGGAATCAGAGAGGTCCCAGGGACACAGTAAAACTTGTTCCACAAACAGGTTGTTCCCTTCAAAACCTGCTGAGCTCCTTTGCCCTCATCCTTAGCAAGGTCGTGGCTGAGCAACTTCTTCACAGCTCTTGGGCCACTCCGTGCTACAGGTGACACACAGGTAATCAAGTAAGAGTAGAAAGTGAACAGTAGCCACTTCATGCCACAGCTGATCATTTGCAGCATGAGGTTTTGTTAATTACCACAGGGCAGTGAAGAGACAAAGAAGAAAAGTGCTTTTTCTTTGCTACAGCACCTGCAAATCTCAGGCTGAAGGTTTGTTTCAAGTGGCAGACAGCCTAATAAATCTGGCTGTCACAGCCTGGTAGCCAGTTTCAGCTTTTGCTACTGCAAAAGAATTCTCTTGCTGTGTTACAGATAAGAGAGATCCAGTTACAGATGGGATCTAAGCTTCTGTGAGGGCAGTGAAAGGTCCTGGGCATCCACATCCCAGCTGCTGCCACTGCTTGACGTTCAGAGGCAAATGAGCTATCCTAAAACCTGTGTTTTTAAATCAGTGGCCGGCACAAGCAGGGAAGACCTGTGAGGGAGAGGACAGAGGGAAGAAGGGAGTAAATCATTCATGTCCCAGTGCTGCCCTGGACAAGGTAGGCAAACCTGGTGTTTTGAAGGAAGCATTGCTGCAATTTTATGCTCTGAAAGTCGATGCTTTTTGTTGGTAGTCCAGCTTGTGCCTTTGCTTGGCATTAAGATGCGGTACAGATGCGAGGGAGGTTGTAAGGCAAACCGGTTGCCCCAGGATTATTAGAGCAGTACTGTAGTCAGATGATTAACATTTGTCTGGCAAGGAGACTGCCACCCTCCTTTTGCACAAGGACCTGACACTGTGTTACTCCTGCTCTGGGTGCAGTGTTGCCCGGAGGCTGCAGGGATCCAGCACACCGCGATGCTGCAGCGTGAGAAGTCCCAGCTGCAGATCTGGTGTGCTTCGGGGGGGTGTTGGATACAGATCCCTGCAGACAGCCTGGCAGCCTTGCCGTCCTGCTCATAAACCAGATTTTAAGAGGTTGGTTATGACCAGCATGGCACTGACTGGACTTGACCATTTAAAAGGTACAGGTCCCAATGTCACATCTTGGTATCCAGAGTTTAACATCAGTAAATAAGGAACATGGATAAAACACAAGTTCTGTACCCCCATACCTGTCCCACATGCTTGACTCACTAGCGGTGCTCTGCCCGCCTCTCTTCCTCGCACTTTCAAAGTCTCCTGCCAGCAGGTACTGAAGCCTTTTGGCCCGGCAGTCCGGTAGCCAAGCTTATCTGCAGGCAAAAAGCAAAGAGCGTGTCCTCAGCTCGCCTTTTCCCTTGCTGTGGAAGAAGGCGGTGTCTCTTCCTCCAGGGAAGGTGCACAGCCTTGCAAGGCAGCACTGTTGCCTGTGACCAGTGACTTATATTAGAAAGGCTTATTAGCCAGCGGTAGTGCCCAGGAACCCAAGCCGCAGCACTTCGTCCGGCGGTGAGTATTGCTTTCTGCTCATGTGCATCTCAGGTGCTGCAGTCTTGGACTGGTTCCTGACATACGGTCTGGTTTTCCCACCTTTGGCTCAAAGCAGCTCACGGGTGATGCCTGCCGGACTGACAGCCACCTCGCTGTCTTGCTCAGGGAGTGTGGGAATCCAGCTCTGCATCTTTGCTAAATTACCACTTTCCATATTTTGGAGTGGGGAAAATAAGAGCTCACAGTGATACACCCACATGCCTGTCTGACTGCGGCACAGTCTGGAACCATGCTCCCTCAGATCCATCGTGCAGAGAAAAACAAGATCTAATATGTTAAAGTACACTTTTATGTATGTGTATAAAATATATATAGAATAGATATATGTGTATAAAATACACATAATATATTCTAGTGTAGCTGCCTAAAGGAAGAGAGAATAGCAGAATAAAATAAGTAGATTTTTTCCAGTTAACATATGTCTAAGCCTACTTTGTTGTATTTTCTTCTGAAGTCAATTTTTTCTTCTGGAGTCTGCAGTTTGATTTGGGGGGAGGCACTAATAAACTCATTAGTATTACTAGATTCTGTGTGTTGGTATGAAGACTCTTGATCTTCATTACATTAATCTTTTTTTTTTTCTGTAATGTCTTTGGGTTCACTGTACTTCTTTAAAAAAACCCTGCAGTTAGCATGGCAGGATGCCCATGGAGCTGGCGGTGGGCATTGAAACCCAGCGGTTGTGATGGGTCTTTGCGGAGTCTCCCCTGCAGAAGCTGTCCTGTTTTTATTTTGACCGAAAGCTAACTAAAATTTTTAAAAATTGGGACTCACACCGAATGCCTCACCCTGAGTTTTGCTTGCACATACTACTGCCAACCGGGTTTGAATAGCGGAGCTTCACTCACCAAATTGCCCCTGGGGCTTCAAGAAATAGGGCCACCACTCTTCTGCTCGTCTCCTGCACTGGGATCACCCATGGCTTCTACTCGCTGCCTCTCTCTCTCCCAGCCAGCTACAGTTTGGGCAGCACAGAGCTTTTAACAGCTTCGTTAACCGGTACGGGTTGTTTTCATGGGTTGCTCTGCCTGAAGCCAAAGCGCGTCGCTGTGCCCGTGCACGGTGACCGGCTGTCCCCAGCCAAAGTGACAGCCCTGCTCAGGTGGGGCTCTCACTTCGTCTGCTGGTAGGGCATCCTCCAGCTGTACGGAAATGCTTTCCTTCTTTTTGAAATAGCCCGAACTTACTGAGCCCGTGTCTGCAGAAGGCATAATTTAATAGGGTTTTGTGGTGAGGACTGAGTTTATTATGAGAGGGTGAAAAAAGGCTTTTTCATCGCCAGCAGGTTCTCCAAGATCCCTCTGAAGTAATCGCCAGCTGCTGCCAGGATTGCTTTTGTTGTAATATTAATGATCTCTCTGGGCAGCTTGAGTTTCATATACACGTCTTTTTAATTATTCAGATAAAAATAGCCAAGGTATAGCTGCAAAACAGTCATGCTGAGTTTTGGATTTAGAAAAGGGCTTAATGATAACTTTAATGATGTACAACTACCTAGGAAGTGCAAAACATCCAGAATCTAAACTACTTCTTCTGTGCTATGCAGAAGCACCTATAACTAAGTCCACATTACGTGCAATTCCAGCAGTTCTGCAGAGTTTACCTTGCACTTTCTGGTAAACAAAGCCACTTTCTGAGGTGAACCATACCCCGAGACTGCCCTGAATGATGTAAATAACTCAGGGTTCCTTGCTTTCACCTCAAAAAATGGCTTTGCGTGAAACCTCCTGCTTTCTGCAGGTGGAAATATTCAGGCTGGCAGCTCGCTGCTAAGTTGGTCATATCCATAAGTTATTAATACAGAGCCAGATAAACAGAAAAAGATACTCAGCTGACAGACCTACAGTCTCACAATCCTTTAATTGTTTCGATTTTATTACAAGCTTTTTGGATGACTGACAACCCTCATAATGTCATGGGGGTGGTTGCACACTTTTATAGTCAGATCTTTCTTGTAAAACTTGCTCGGTAGCAGAATAGCGTTGGGAACCGGCTACAGATCTCCTGCCATAGCCCGGTGCAGTGGCTCCCCGGCTTTGTCCCTTTCTCTGATCAGAAGAATTAAGATTTGCCATACATACTGCTGTGACCTGGTTGGCGTCTCAGTTCGTATTTGATTAATAATAGCAATACATGAAGTTTTTGCAGATTTCCTTAAACAGATTTCCTTCCCTTATCATATTTACCCTTTTCAAAAGATGCATTCAGTCTTCAGATATAACCCGCTTAAGTAAGAGGTGTTTTTTGTGGAAAAACAAGTTGTTCAATGCATCTGCCTTAGATCAGTTAGCAACTACCCTAAGGTGGTAATGACAGAGATAAAAGCGCTAGCTGCTGCAGACCCTGCAAAACAGGGCCATGTACCATCAGCGAACCCAAACCCTGTCAATCCAGGGTAATAAGACCACAAAATGTGAAGAGGACATCGTTCCAGCATAACACATTTGTCTGCAAATCAACTCCAGCTGAAGGCAGTGGGAGGAGAACAAGAAGGAATGGGAACACGGAGGAGGAGAGCCCCTTCTGCAGGACGTATCCCTCAGGCCAAGGCCATGATTTCATCTCCCGAGAACTCTGGAAATAAAGAGGGGTGGGAGAGGCAGCGGCAGAGCCGATGGCCTGCTGTTTGCAGCCTCTGGGAAGGCGAACTGATGAGCACCATAGTAGATAGCAGGATTTTGGTTTGTTGTGAATTTGGCTCCTTAAGAAGATGCTTGTCCAGCCGTCCTGTAGATAGAGGCTTTTTTTCTCATCTACAGGTAGGATTCAATAAGGGAGAGATGCTGCACAACCCACATGGGAATGCTGTCCTGCCTAGACAGGCTATTTGAAGTTTCTTCCATTATACACCGTGAAGTCCTTCAGCCCATGCAGCTCCCTCCACTTTTTGTCCTTTCATGGGACATCATCTCACCCGACTACAGCTTCAGAAACTTTGGCATCTAGGTGGTCTCACACTTCCTCCAGAGAAGGAAATACAAGGTGTCTCCAAAGGACTTCATCAGCAGCCATAGCAGGGTGAGGTGAGGTGGATCTCATCCTCCTGACACGCGTTTCTCTGTAGCGGACACCTTTTGTTGGCAGCTTCAACTCCTCTTACTGTGGTGTACTAAGAAATGCTGTTCTGGTGATTCAAAATTCAAAGGGTCATGGAGAGGAGAGGTCTCCAGGCAAGCCCATGATCAGAGAACCACCCCAGTGTTTAAAAGCTTTGTGCTCTCGAGGAGTTAGGTGGGCTTGCTATTAGGATTGGGAGCAGTGAGGAGGGAGGTAATGAACACAGGGGCACATCTCTTTGACACTGAAAGGAAATCATAGAATGGTTTTGGTTGGAAGGGACCTTTAAAGGTCACCTAGTTCAACCCCCCTGCAATGAGCAGGGACGTCTTCAACTAGACCAGGTTGCTCAGAGCCCCGTCCAACCTGATCTCGAGTGTTTCCAGGGATGGGGCATCTAACACCTCTCTGGGCAACCTCTGGGTGCCCATCTTTCACCACCCCCAGTGTGAAAAATTTCTTCCTTCTGTCTCGTCTAAATCTACCCTCTTTTAGTTTAAAACCATCACCCCTTGTACTATCACAACAGACCCTGCTAAAAAGCCTTCCCCCATCTTTCTTATAATCCAAAATCTGGTATAATTTTTTTTTTAAATAACAATATTGGGGTTTACTGTTTTTTAACATCGCTGGGTGCGGCAGAGACGCGATGCGCAGTGTTCCTGCGACAATGGCAGGCGCTCGGTGGCTGTGGATGTGCCCGTCCAGGTCAGGACCTCCTCAGTTACAGCTGGGGAGCGGGGCCGGGAGCACCCTTCGGGCAGATCCCCCAGGGCTCTGGGGTAGCCAGGTCCCTTTCCTTTTGTAAAGTGTAACTTCACGGTGGATCGAGGGAGGTGAGGCACTGAGCTGCCACCACCTCTGACGGCAGGAAGGCAAAGCTGGGAATTAAACCCCAAGTTTCAATGCTGGGGCTACGCTTTGTCAGAAGGCGATCAGGGTAAACACACTAACTTTTACAGTTTTTTATGTGAGCTCGATACATTTTTCTGAGGTCTCCTTTTTATTGTATTTTTTGTTTACTTTCATTTTTCACAGAATCACAGAATCACTACGTTGG
>NW_010544730.1:0-1025 GCF_000687285.1 Phaethon lepturus
GCCAGACTGGGTCGAGCCAGGCCAGAGCATGCTGAGCCAACCCACGCTGGACCAGGCCAAGCCAAGCCAAACTGAGCCGCACCACGTTGTGCTGGGCTGAGCTGGGCTGGGCCAAGCCGAGCCGAGCCCAGCAATGCCGTGCAGTGCTGTGCCAAAGCCACTCTGAGCCAGGCTGAGCCCAGCATCTCCGAACCATGCTGGGCGCTGTGGGGTGGATCCAAACAGTGCCAGCCCGTGCCGAGCCATGCCATGCCAAGCCAAGCAGTGCTAGCCTGTGCTGAGCTGTGCCATGCCAAGCCGGGCAGTGCCAGCCCAAGCAGTGCAATGCTCTGCTGAGGTGTGCCAGGCTGCACTGTGCAGTGCCGAGCTGGGCCATGCAGGCTGGGCCAGGCGCGCCAGGCCGCGCCGTGCTGAGCCACGCGTGCCAAGCTGAGCCGCGCCATGCAATGCCACACTTTGAAGACTGTTGCTGAGCCAAGTGGTTTCATGCTGTTTCGGGCCGTGCAGGACCGTGCAGTGGCGTGTGGTGCCAACTGGAGCACTGCCATGCCAAGCTGCACGGTGCTGTGCAGTGCCAAGCCAAACAGTGCCACGCAGTGCCATACAGGGTCAAACCACACAGTACTGCGCTGTGCCAAGCAGTGCCAAGCAGTGCCAAGCCAAGCAGGACCATGCAGTGCTGTGCCATGCAGCGTGGCATTGAGTTGTGCAGAGCCAAAGTCTGCAGCGTAGCACCACGTGGTGCAGGTCTGAGCCGTGCCGAGCCGTGCCATGTGGGGTGGTGTCTACTTGTGCCGAGCTGCGCACTGTCACGCTCACGTTGAGCCATGCCGGGCCAAGCCATGCCGTGCTGAGCTGTGCCCGGTTGGGTACCGTGCTAAGCTGTACGGCGCCATGCCAAAGCAAGCCACGCTGGGCAGTGGTGAGCTGTGCCATGCAGTGCCAAGCTGTGCCGTGCAGCACCGAGTGGAGTTACGCAGTGCCAAGTCGCACACTGCCGTGCCGAGCCACGCCAGCTGTGTGCT
>NW_010544731.1:0-218 GCF_000687285.1 Phaethon lepturus
CCAGATCATTGATAAAGATATTAAAGAGAACACTCCCCAATACTGAGCCCTGGGGATCACCACTTCTGACCAGCCGCCAACTGGATTTAACTCCATTCTCCACAACTCTTTGGGCACGGCCATCCAGCCAGTTTTTTACCCAGTGAAATGTGCACCCATCCAAGCCATGAGCAGCTGGTTTCTCTAATCTAATAATAAAAGGATGTTAAATTCCTGCT
>NW_010544731.1:238-2356 GCF_000687285.1 Phaethon lepturus
TCCTGCTGAGTATAAGGTTAGAGAGACTTAGAAGTCTGTTAGACATTTAACTACACTTTCTTACCTCTTCTGGCTGCTTGTCTTCCTGGCCTTGAAACAACAATCTTGATTAACTTTATAATCATCTATGTGAACCACAGGAAGACCACAAGGTTCATAAAGATAAAACAAACCACTACCACCCCCCAAAAAAAGCCTCATTGGAGATCAAAATGGTCTAATATTAAGTACTTCAAAATGCTGAATCTGTTTGTAAGTTGATCTACATTTTTCCAGCCAAATTACACTCACTTTCCCAGAGTTCAGTCCTGACAATACCCAAGCAGAGGTAAAAGCTCCTCTAGAGTAGTTATTTTTTATGCCACACAGACAAAAAAAAGTATCCTAATTTTTTTTAACCCTTAAGCATTACAGATGAGCCTTTCAGAGGAACAGACAGCACCTGAATAAATTTATTACCTGCTTAGGCAGACTCATGACTTTAATTTTTCTGTTTGACTTTGAGGTTGTAAATTATGTTGATACCCTTCCTTCACATTGTATGTGTATGAAAGTCAGGAATTAAACTTCCCTTGAGATTTTCCACAAGATATGAAATGTTCTTGGAATGTGTTGCTCTAGGAATCATTGCAGGAGCATGATGATCCCTGATAGAAATAAGTATTAATGGTGTCACAGTGTTCCTAAATATTTTCTTCTGCCAAAAGTTTACTTATGTTTTCCAGATGACAAGAGAAGCACTGTTGAATTTTGTAGCTAGATTAAATGTTAAACATACCATCATTTTCACTTCTATTTATCTGTGAGTCGGTCTGGTCTAAGGACCAACTGCTGGCAATTATTTAGAACATCAATTATTTTAGTCATACACATTAGATAATAACTTCATGTTATCAGGGAAATATTTCTGAAACTGTTGATCCAGTGAAGGCTGATGATTGGAATTTCTTTTAAGAAACATTAGAAGAGGACAGAGAATAAAGTAGCAATCTAGTTCTTTCCAGGCCATTTTTGTGCTTCTGGAAAAAATAGTGCAGGTTTCAAAAGACCATTCTGGTAAAAGCAATGTCTTTTTCAGTTCACAGATTGTATCTTTAGATTAAATAAATATTTATCATTTTTGTTTATGTGCATGTGTGTGAACTGTGCTGTAAAAAGAAAGATTAAAGAAGAAGGAAGTGAAAGAGGGGAGGAAGAAAGTAAAACAGAGACAGGAATGTAATGAACCTTTTTTTCATGAACTGTGGAATTTCTAGTTGTTTTTCATTATGCAACACTGAGCCCTGTCCAGGAAGATAAACTAGTGGAAATAGAACATATTACACTTGAGGGAAAGGAACTATTTCAAAGACAGCAACTACATCTGAGCACTAACACTTATGTGAAGATGAGAATAGAATAGAATAGAATAGAATAGAATAGGATAGGATAGGATAGGATAGAATAGAATAGTTCAGTTGGAAGGGACCTACAATGATCATCTAGTCCAACTGCCTGAACAATTCAGGGCTGACCAAAAGTTAAAGCATGTTGTTAAGGTCATTGTCCAAATGCCTGTTAAATACTGACAGACTTGGGGCATTGACCACCTCTCTAGGAAGCCTGTTTCAGAGTTTGAGCACCCTCTCGGTAAAGAATCCAAATGCCTCTCAAACACACTGACAGGCTTGGGGCATCGACCACCTCGCTAGGAAGCCTGTTCCAGTTTTTGACTACCCTCTTGGTAAAGGAATGCTTTCTAATGTCCAATCTGAACCTCCCCTGACATAGCTTTGAACCATGCCCATGCGTCCTATCACTGGATACCAGGGAGAAGAGATCAGCACCTCCCTCTCCACTTCCCCTCCTCAGGAAGTTGTAGAGAGCTATGAGGTCACCACTCAATCTTCTTTTCTCCAAACTAGACAGACCCAGAGTCCTTAGCCGCTCCTCATAGGACATGCCTTCCAGCCCTTTCACCAGCTTTGTTGCCCTCCTCTGGATGCATTCAAGGACCTTAACGTCCTTCTTAAATTGTGGGGCCCAGAACTGCATACAGCACTCAAGGTGAGGTCGCACCAATGCTAAATACAGCGGGATAATCACCTCTCTTGACTGGCTGGGGGTGTTTTGGTTTGT
>NW_010544731.1:2482-4259 GCF_000687285.1 Phaethon lepturus
CTACTCCATCCTAAGTGCAGAATCCAGAATGATGTCAAAGCCTCACCCCACACACCCCCTTTTTTAAAGGGGGGATTCTGCATGGAAATTTGGAGAGAAATTGGTTACAAAGTTAATTATATACTGCTATCCCATAGGACTACCCAGAAGTACCACAGAAGCGATGACTCAGGGAGGTCTTGTGGCCTTTACTAGCATGGCCCAGCAGGCACAAACAAAATGTCCCAAACCCTCTGTTTAAATTATACCTATAAAAAAAAAAAGTGGAGAAATACAACTCAAATGACTGAAAGGAAAGGCACTGGAGCTTAAACTTCATGGCATATTGTTGGGATCACCCTGCAAGGGCTTGACCTTAAGAAGAAGGAGCTGTGGCACTGAGAAGCTGGTAAACAGCTGGACACCTGCAGGGCTCAGCCTTGAGGAGAAGGAGCTGTGGTAAACAACTAAGAGGAAGCAAAGGAACGCGTGGACACCTGCAGGCAGCGAATCCTGACTGTGGAGAAGTGCGTGGACAGCACGTGATATTTTGTATATAGCCAATTGCAATAACGTGTGTAACAAGCTGTAACCAATCATGAGTGTATGCGTGGTGACTAAACAAAAATTATGATATATATTTGAGTCGGATAAGACAATAAACGGCTTCGGAGTATAACTCTCATAGAGTTGTGAAGTCCATCTTCCTCCCGCAGCATATGATGAAAAGTCTGAAGGGAAAGGTAAATGAGAGCAGACTAGAGCAATTAGAAGTACAAAAGTAGTTATGACTATAGAACGGTGTGTGGCATAAAGTGAGTATAGATGCCATAAGAGCTATAGAACAGATCAGTTCCTTAACTGGGAACACAGAACAGGTGTCCTGGTTTCAGCCAGGATAGAGTTAATTTTCTTCATAGAAGCTAGTGTGAGACTATGTTTTAGATTTGGGATGAAAAAATGTTGATAACGTGCTGATGTTTTCAGTTGTTGCTGAGCAATCAAGGACTGTCCAGCTTTTCATGCTGGCCTGCCAGAAAGAAGGCTGGGGGCACAAGGGAAGCTGGGAGGGGACAAAGCCAGGACAGCTGACCCAGGCTGGCCAAAGGGATATTCCATACCATATGACGTCATGCTCAGTATATAAAGCTGGGGTGAAGAAGAAGGAAGGGGTGGAGGGACGTTCGGAGTTATGGCATCTGTCTTCCCAAGAAACCATTACGCGTGATGGAGCCCTGCTTTCCTGGAGATGGCTGAACACCTGCCTGCTGATGGGAAGTAGTGAATGAATTCCTTGCTTTGCTCTGCTTGTGTGCGCGCCTTTTGCTTTACCTATTAAACTGTTCTTATGTCGAACCATGATTTTTCTCACTTTTACTTTTCCGATTCTCTGCCCTGTCCCACCATGGGGGAGTGAGTGAGCGGCTGCGTAGTGCTTAGTTGCTGGCTGGGGCTAAACCATGACAACCAGACAAGCAAAACAATAAATAAATAGATACAGCAAAAGGAGGGGGAAAAAAAGAGTAGGAAAAGGACATGGATGATGGAGATAGAAAATGGAGATAAAGGGGAAGGTGGGAGAAAAGTTTTGTTTTAGAAGAAGAAAATTGATAACAGTTTATTTTTCAGTACCGTGTGGGGAGGCAGTGTGAAAGGGGGGAGTATGGTGGAGACTGTGCATAGGAAAAGAAACTGCAAAGAGATATTTAGGGACACATTTTAAGGTCATTCATTTCCGTATATTGGCAGTAATCCATTGTGGAGAAGAGACAGCTACTGTAGTTGTTAGTAAAGATAA
>NW_010544732.1:0-1260 GCF_000687285.1 Phaethon lepturus
CCTGCTACCAAAACCTGGCCAGGCCAACCCAGTACACAGAGAAAAAAATTAATGACTTGAGTATTTCTGTGTTTTGCTCTTAAGTAGTTGGGAAAGTGAGTAAGGACTGAGAAAGGGAAAGACCAGTAAGCTTATCTTTATCTATGGATTTTGTGATATCTTGAAGGCAGACGGGATTATGTTATTGATCAAGGCCAATAGCCACGGTCATAAAGAGTAATAAATGAGAAAGTTATTAAAGGGAGCTTATCATAGGAAAACTTTGATAAGTGGGGCATTATAGACAAATTGAGGAAGGACTGAAGGATAAACACAATCCAGTCCTATGTGGTGGAAAAGAGAGCTGTGCTGCAGCTCTTAACCACAGCAGCCCTGGCGTTACTGAGAAGCAGGTTTTTTTCAGCATCCAGAAATGTATGAGTTAAAGTCCTTTCTCAACTGACAAGGACTCAGCTAAACAGATCAAAAAGAGAAGGAAAAGCAAAACACAAGCTCAGAAGTTGCCTTTGCCTTGTACCAGGAGTCAGAAAGTGTCGAAAGATGTGTCTTATCTTAAAAGGCTAAGTGAAAAGTTATAGTTCCTCAGTACATGAAGAAAGAAAAGCTTTATTGCAATAGTTTCTGTGGCACATCCTATAAAAATATTATGAGGACAGCGTGTATAAAAGAGTAAGAAAAACAGAGGTTACTGGAAATTCATGTAAAGGCGAGTTTCTCTGTTTTATAGCGTAACGAGAGAAAGCCTTCACTCCCAATACTAATGTTTCTAATTATCTGTTTGTGTTTGCGGTTTTTTTGCTATAGTTTCTAGACTTTTCTGCTAAAAACCTAAGGCACTTCCTGAACACAGCGTATTACAGATGTTACCAGCCTAGTTGGATAACCCATCCGTTTTTCCCCACCCTGACTAGTAAACGAGAATAGTCATATTCTCCAGAAATACATTCTTTGAAGTCAAGGGCTGAGGTTTTCTCCGATGGATTTTGACATAGCGTCCACAAAACAGTAACGTGCCAGTGGCCGCTCCTGCCCCCTCCCCTGCCACGGGACGCAGTTGTGGCCCCAGAGATGCGTGGATGCGCATCCACCCTGGGGCCGGTTTTCTGTCAAGCCAGACCATGAAAAAAGTTGGAGAGAATGGGGTTGGTGGGGCACATGGCGGTGCCTGAGAATCCTCCTGCCACCTGCAAAAAGCTGACGTTCCAGTAATTCCAGCAGTTTGTCTTTCTGTCCCCCTCCCCGAGCTGCTTCCTGCTGGGT
>NW_010544732.1:1291-18222 GCF_000687285.1 Phaethon lepturus
GGCTGACAGAGTTGGCCTGTACATCACTTCTGTAAACCCTGGAGATTTTCTTCCTCCACTCCTTGCCCCACTGGAACTACATGATTAAGGCTGAGGGAGCTGAATGAAAATGCCTTCAGTGCTTTTTGGGGAGTCAAGCACTGAAATATTTCCCACTGAGGCACAAGGTACAGGTGTGGGCTAGAACATCAACACACAGAGTTACCCTCAGTCGATTTGAAGCTTAGTGAAACTTGGTCTGTGCAGTAAACCTGAGCGAGGTAAATGGGAACTGTTTTATCCTCGGTATCCCAGCTGAGCCTGTGCCATATTTCAAGGAAGTTCTGCGTGCAGTAGCTGAGGCCAAGTTTGCTGGAGAACCATGGTATTTATCCCAAAAGTTGTGGTGAGATGAAAACTGCTCAAAGTGAGGGGGACCTGAGGTGCATTTCTGAGCCCGTTGAGGGCTGTGCTAATGCTGGTGAGGAGAGCAGCCGTTGTCCTTCTGCATGGTGCGGCAGCCTCTCCCCTGCCAGGGCAGACCCTTTTCCTGACTATGGCCAGATTGAAAAGGTCTCAGTTCAGTTAAACAGGGAGAACTGCTGCCTTCAAATTCCTCATGGCTTTTTACATTGCTTACTCGCTGATACCAGTGCCAATTGGCTGCAAGTCACTTCTGAAGTGGGAATGATTTGTACCAGGCATGCACCGGAGAAAATGACTTTGCAGCTCACTGGAGACGTGTCCCATCGGCTTCATGGGGAGTCACGTGACTGTAGCTGAGGCTATTGCTCACCCCAGATACCCTGATGGACACCATCCATTTACCCCATAGCCTGCTGCGCTTTATTAGTTTTTGCAGTGAGACTAGCAAATGGGATAGGCTATTTTTAAGAAGGGTAGCAAGGACCATGCTGGGAACTACAAACCTGTCAGCCTCACCTCCGTGCCTAGGAAGATCATGGAACAGATCCTCCTAGAAGCTATGCTGAGGCACATGGAGGACAGGGAGGTGATGCGAGACAGCCGGCATGGCTTCACCAAGGGCAAGTCCTGTTTGACCAACCTAGTGGCCTTCTATGATGGAGTGACCACAGCAGTGGACAAGGGAAGAGCTATGGATGTCATCTACCTGGACTTCTGTAAGGCCTTTGACATGGTCCCCCACAACATCCTTCTTTCTAAATTGGAGATATGGATTTGATGGGTGGACTGTTGAGTGGATGAGGAATTGGTTGGATGGTCACATCCAGAGGGTAGTGGTCAACAGCTCAATGTCCAGATGGAGATCAGTGATGAGCGGTGTCCCTCAGGGGTCTGAATTGGACTCTTTAATATCTTCATCAATGACATAGACAGTGGGATTGAGTGCACCCTCAGTTAAGTTTGCAGATGACACCAAGCTGAGTGGTGCAGTTGATATGCCTGAGGGATGGGATGTCATCCAGAGGGACCTGGACAAGCTTGAGGAAAGGGCCCATGTGAACTGCATGAGGTTCAACAAGGCCAAGTGCAGGGTCCTGCACTGAGTTGCAGCATCCCCAGGTATCTATCCAGGCTGGAGGATGAAGGGATTGAGAGCAGCCCTGCTGAGAAGGACTTGGGGGTACTGGTGGATGAAAAGCTGGACATGAGCTGGCAACATGAGCTCGCAGCCCAGAAAGCCAACCATCTCCTGGGCTGTATCCAAAGCAGTGTGGCCAGCAGGTTGAGGGAGTGATTCTGCCCCTCCACTCTGCTCTGGTGAGACCCCACCTGGAGTCCTGCATCCAGCTCTGGAGCCCTCAGCACAGGAAAGACATGGGCCTGTTGGAGAGGGTCCAGTGGAGGCCACAAAAATGATCAGAGGGCTGGAACACCTCTCCTGTGAGGACAGGCTGAGAGAGTTGGGGTTGTTCAGCCTGGAAAAGAGAAGGCTCTGGGGAGATCTTATCGCAGCCTTCCAGTACTTCAAGGGGGCTTATAAGAAAGATGGGGACAGACTTTTTAGCAGGACCTGTAGCAGTTGCACAAGGGGTAATGGTTTTAAGCTAAAAGAGGGTAGATGTAGACTAGAGATAAGGAAGACATTTTTCACACTGAGGGTGGTGAACCACTGGCACAAGTTGCCCAGAGAGGTGGTAGATGCCCCATCCCTGGAAACCTTCAAGGTCACGTTGGATGAGGCTTTGAGCAACCTGCTGTAGTTGAAGATGTCTCTGCTGATTGCAGGGCGGTTGGACTAGATGACCTTTAAAGGTTCCTTCCAACCCAAACTATTCTATGATTCTATGGCTCTATGATTCTATGATAGGCGTCTATAAAGCCGTATACAAAATGTTGTGTTTCTCCTCTTTGTCTAACTAAGCTCCACCAGCTCTCCTTCTCTTCTTCTTCCCAGCCAAGGAAATACTGTCACAGTGCACAACTGAACCTGGTTATTTCTGCTATTTTTATGCCACAGATATGTACTCTGGGAATAATTGCTACATGTCCTTCTCCCAGCTGAAAACCAAGTAAAAGCAAACCTTAACGATAGTGCTGGTAAATAACTGGCTCTCATTTCTGTTAACAAAGCTTTTTTTCCACACACAGTGGAGAAGCAGCAAACTGGGAGTGTTGTTGGCAATATATTGTCTTCTCACTATTGTTAGAGTGGCATATCATCACCTCATTTTATTTCTTCTGTTTCATGCTGGGTTTGCTATAATGCTACTTTGAGAATACTGAGATCGTTTGTTTGTATTGATATGAGAAATAAATATAAAATGTTTTTGAAGGCACCATAAGGATGGAGAGTTTGATGGGATTATGGTAAAAGCAAGCAAGCTGTGAACAGAGACACAAACTGCTGCAAGATACAGAATCCGTGGAAGAAATTATTTAGAAGTTATGAAGGGAGAAGGAAAAGAAAGATCTTCTTGTGACTAAGGCACTTGACTGATACTAAAGAGGTCTGGTCTTTGTTCCTGGATGCATTATCGGATTCCTTTGTGACCTGTGACAAGTCACTTAATCTCTCATTGCCTTAGTTCTTTGCCACTAAAATGGAAGTAAATAAAATTTCTTTACCTCAGTGATCTACTTCAGAGATAAATCCATTCAAAAGTTATGAAATGCTCAGCTGTTAAAGTGATGAGCACAGGGGAAAATGAGTAAATCAATGAATTCTAACTCTCTGCTTGTGATGAGTTTACCAAGTCATTTCTCTGGCCAGTGAACCTGGTATGAAGACAAACACTGGCTTTCTCCAAGGCAGAGAAACATCAATGACCAGAGTTTTGTGTGAAGTCGTAACAAGGTCTGAGATACTTTTAATGATAATATGTCACTACACAAAAAAAAAAAAAAAAAAAGATGAAACCCCTTTTTTTCTTATTACACCAAGGAAGAAAAGACGCAAGAGAGGGAATGATAGATGTCCTAACTGCATAAAATGAAAGCTTGAATACAGGAAATGTACAACTTTTCTATCACTGGGAAACATTTAAAGATTAAAACATACATGAACTTGACTTTTCACTGCTGGGTACCTCACACAGTCAATTACATCCACTAACAGTCAGAATAAAATGCTTCACATGTAACTGGTTGCATTTTATACTCCCCTTGCACCCGTATAAATGACCACGCAAAGCTCTAGGCATGGAGAATCCATTTCCCGTAGATTTCCAGCATATCACAACCTGAGGATGTTGCTTTATTCTTCAGCACCATGTTTGTTACCAAAGTTACAGAGATATGATGTAAATGTTATCAGTGAATCACACCCAGAAAGCTTCCTAATCCTCGATAACTACTAAGTGATGCTGTATGTGTTTGGAACTGATAAGGAAATCTTTTAAATTTCCTATTATCTTTGATTAGATATGGGTTTTGGTTTTGATTTAGTGTTAGGCACCTACTGTGAGGAACAAAGGAGGTGTCACAGATAACGGAGATATAATTGTTTTTAAAAGTGAGATACCTAAGAGAATAAAAAGCAGGTTGTTGAATTTCTTCTCACTTTATTGATTATCCTTTCACTACAATTATCCATCTGCGGAAACATATGCTTTCAAAGGAGATAATCTTATCTGTGAGATGACTAACGTGCATCTAAATTTTCTATAGTTACATACCAGTGACACATCTTTAAACTAGACTCTTCTCCTGAATGTGTCAAACACCAATGACACCAACTGGTTTTCCTTTAGGACAAGCAGTTTTCTTTGAATCACTGTGTTCTTCCTGCATGGCTTACCTGTGTTTGAAAATTATTTGCAGGCAGATGCTGATAATTTCCTGAAGAATCTTCATGGTTCATTACCTCCCTTTATAATAGCAGCAAAATAAATTGCCGTAAGGTCACTTAATGTGATGGAAAATGTTTAAATGTCTAATAATAATAATAATACCTCAATCCTGCTCTCCAAACTCTTCCAAAATACTTTTCAAATCACCTCGCCTTCTACATTTGCACACAGGTACTGAGTATTACTTTGTGCTAAGTAGAACAAGGGTTACCCCTGTGATGCAAATACTGCTGATTTATGATGCTGGTTAAAGAGATTCTTCAGGAAAAAACAACGTGCATAGTTTAGTGTGACTGCTGGATGAGCAGAGGAGAAACAAGGAATGGGGCTTGCTGCTTCTGCTATATGTTGCTTGCTAGGTACCTAAAATAAGTTGGAATTACAGCATACCATGGAATATTGGTTAAATACATGCTCACATTTTCCCTAGAGAGGGATGGATATATATCATATAATAAACGTATAGCTACTGTGTATATTCTGGTGATCATAAAATGAGTACATAAAATACAGTGGGCCAGAAAGAGCAGACAATCAGGCTTTTCCAAATTCCAGTGCCTTTGCCATACTTGACATTAGCAATATTTGGAAGTAACTGTGCTAATTTACCTTTGAATGGCCTGGTAGCCAGGTTTCCAAAGAGGCTGTAGCTGAGCTGACTCTCATGTTCAGAGGGAAATAATAACAGGGGTGCCCTGGGACTCACTCACTCCTGCCAGTCGGGAGGTGGATTTTCTCCAGGGCTAAGCTTCTGGACCGTGTTGACATAGCCCTTGTGTATTATCACAGCTCATGGCTGTCAAAAGGGTAAAATGCAAGAAGGTGAACAAAAATAGGAAGCTGCAACGGGGGGGATGGAGGGAGTGTGTTAACTAAAGTGGATTCTCTTGATTAGCACAGGAGATGCTAATCAAAGGGTGAAGGTGGTGTGGCCAAATGTGACCTGACCCAAGACAGGAAAATTCTTTTGAAAAGTCAGTGCTAAAGAGCTTGTATGGGAGTCTAACAGATGATATCCCTCTATTTTGAATGATAAAGCAACACATTCTGTAAGTAACCATGGCTGCACCCAAGGCAGGCGGGTGGTTATGGCCTCTGTAATGTATGTTTGTGTCAATAAAGCATGCAGGTAGCAAATCATAATCTCACAGCAAGCACATCATTCTAAAGAGGAGATCTGCATCCTACAAGTGTGCCCTAAGCCAGAAGATAAGTCTTCTAAATCCTGTACTTACCACATGTGGCACATGTTTAACTCTGGGTGATGTGATTACACTTACAGTTGAAGCTAATACCACAGCTCAAACTCCAGGGCTACGCAGGGATGAGCAACGTTTCAAAGTGTGTACCACTGTGCAGACTAACCATTTCAGATGGAAGGAGGAAATAGGGTTTCTGGGGATAGGATGAAACCGGGGCTTGTATCCTGTTTCTTATTTTTCCATTAAGCCTGATCAGTAAGTAAAGGAATAGAATCGAAACAGAGACCTGTAAGTTCATCGCTGAGATAAAAGGCGACACTCAGCATGAAGGCACAAAGGCACAAGAAAGCAAGCCAGGGAAGTAAAAGAGGAAGCAAAAGGCAAAACTTCAGTAGAAAAATCCAAAAAATCAGAATGGCTGATTTCAGCTTCAGAGAGTCACCCTAAGCATACATTAAACTGAGTTCAGCTGCTCTATGTACCATCAAATATTTCATATTAATAATTAACAAGTCACTGGCTGTCAGAGCAAGATTCAAATGGATGGAAGGGGAGTTTGGGTCACCTTCCCTAGGACTGAGAGTCTTAATGAAGGGATAGCTTTACTGCACTGTTGAGGAATGATGATATACTAGGCAGAAGGATTAAGGGATATACCTCTTGAAGGCTCCCTGCATGCTCGCTCCCCCATAGGAAAGTATTTCACTTCCTCTTTTTATTCTTCTCCTTGATACACTGCCAATGTGTACACATAAAGGGCTTGATCTTGCCTGCCAATGTGTGATGTACCCCAATGTACATCTCTGGAAAATTAGCTTGCATATATGCAAACTCAACAGCAAAGGTGCTGTGTATCAGGGATATGGCATTCAATGACTGTTATAAATCAGAGTGCTTGGTGTGTCTTTGCTGGACACATTCTCATTTATCAAGGTGATTTTAAAACCTGTGCCTAATTCCCATGCGTGAGAAATGGGAATTTGCTGAAATCTCTTGCAATGCCTTGTTCTGGCTTTAGATTTTCTCCCCAACACTCCTGTTCACCTTCAAACCTACTTGAACATTAACATAAATGATAGACTAGAAGGCACTGGGTTTATTGCCTTCCCATCGATCTCTGATGGCCTGTTACAACTCATGCCATCACATGAAGAGCTCAAAATGGGAGTCAAACCCCAAGTTTTCCTTGCTACTGTCATGAAGCATAAAACTGAAACGGTACGAGTTCAAAGAGACACCAGAAGACCTTCACAGCCTTGTGACCACCAGTGACCGCAGCTAAAGAGAATAGCCCTGTGGGAAGCTGTGAGCGGGAATTAAGAGAGAAACTGAGGAAACAACAAGTCTCTTTAAGATCAGCTGGAAATGTTTATGAAGTCAGGCTGCCATTTGCACCTCTGGCTTGGGATAAAAAGCGAGCATAAAAGCTGTGCAGAATTACCTTTGTTCTAGTCCTACAGAAGGACAGACAGACACACTGACAAACTCTGAAAGCCCAGAAGAAAAAGTGGCACATTTCAAAGAGCTAATTACAATTTCTTTCCCTTGGAGATTAATCCACTGACTGTAATTAAGCTCCCTCTATTTTTGAGATCTTGGCAAGATCTAAGAAAAGCGCGAGCGAGAGAGTGCCCTTGCTAGCCAAGCAGATTTTTTACTAAGCTCTATCAGCCCTAATTAATAGACCTTTGTGTAAGACCAATGAGAAATCAGATTTCCAATAGAGCTGAATCAAATGGCCTTGGCTACCTCTGCACACACGGTTTGGTAGGAGCCAGGCCACAGCCAGGATTTACACATTCAGAGGATGAAAAGGAGGTGTAGGGGGGAGGCAGGATGAACCACTCCCCCCCCCAACTCTTCTCCTCTGCTGCTGCTTTGTTCTGTTTGTAATCTTACCAGATGGCTGAGGCAGCCTAGGGAAGAGATTGCCTGAAACAGGCAGGGGATGAGGCCAGCAGCAGGGACTCCGGCAGCGATTGAAGAAACTGATACAGCTAACCCTTGCTGCTAGCAAAGTGCTGTGTTATTCTTCTTTGGCTTGTGGCTACGTGGCATTTTGTGCCTTTCTGATGGCCAAGAAAGATGCTAGAAGCCAGACCCTCAGCTGGCACAGGTGAGGGTAGCATCACTAGCATCCCTAGAGCGTGGCTGATCTGTGCTAGCTGCAGCTTTAGCCCTTAATTTCTGCACACCTCAGCGCTGCCCTTCTCCGTACAGCTTCTCCCGTGAGTATGTGGGCACGCTCCTCTCAGAGCAGGGGGGATCTAGCCCTTCCTCACAGCTGTACCTGGCAGACAACACAGGGGTTTTTTTCCACCCACACCAGGGTAATGCTACGGGCAGACAGTGGTGCACCAGAGACCAAACTGGGTCACGGAGGGAGAGATCCCCAGAAATACTGACTGTGCCAACACCACCCTCAGGAGCCGACTTGACTGTTTCCCGTATCGCGAGTCCGTGAGCGTGGCCCCTGCCTGGGTTCAGGGTGTGCTCTCTGCAGCAGCTGCAGGGACCACGCTTGCCTCGGCTTGCTCCGTGGGCTAGGATGCTCCCAGGTGCATTCAAACAGGCCAAGGGCAAGCTATATGTGAGGCAGCTGTGTGGACTGAAAGTGGGTGGGATGTGGGGCAAAATATGCTCACAGCCACTCTGGGGCTGGTTTTCAAAGCCACCAGGTCTGTTCATGTTCAGCGATCCTTTGTAATCCAGATCAAAAACATGGCACTGCCGGGAAAGGTTGAAGCAGCGCATTCTCCATTTCCATTGCAGCTCCCAGCAATCTGCTGTGAAGAATTAGCCCTTTAAGAAAAAAACAAAACCTGCTGGGTATTTAGTTCCATGCACTATACGATCTGACCCTACTCTCATAAAAGTCAATAGCAAAAATCCCGTTGACTTGGATGGTAACAGAACTGGGCCCTATTATTGCACTGATGAAGCTGTAAGAGCAGAACAAGGTTCCCAACAGTTTCCAGTTTTGTACAGTCAAAGACCCAACTTTGTCAGTTCTCTAATATTATTTTGATTTGTGGATCTTAGCGATATAAATTAAAATACATTTGAAGTTCTAGTATTCACCCACCATGAACTAAACAACAATAGAAAGCTTGTCTTTGTAGTTCACAAAATAAACTGAAAGCCACAGAACAAAAGCTGAAATACCATAAAATAAGGTAGGCATATTTTTTGTAGCTAATCTTATATGCAGTATAAATATCTTTTGTCTGATTTTTTTTCTGGAGAATTAATCACTGAATAAAAAAAGAAAGAAAAAAATATTCAACTATTTCTTTTCTTAATCCTTATTATAATTATCTTTTAATCCTTTTTTAAACTTTTTTTGGAATAATGTCAATTTCTTGCTCTGTATCATTGTCAAACTAAGACTTTTCGTATGGCTTTTAAAAGTGGAAGCACTTCTACTAGAAAAGTAGAAGTGTTTATTTGAACCAATAACTCTTGAAAAAAGATGAAGTTTGAACACAGACATCTCATACAGGAGGTTTTTTTCTGGGAGTTGAAGAGCTTTCTTCTACAAATGCAGTGATCAGGATGGGAAGAGTGTTACTTGTTCTTTTGACCTTTACCGCATGTCCTATTTGCTTCTCACCTGTGGTCTCCTTGAAGGGGGAGCTACCAGACCTTCTACAGAAGGAAGTTAAAGGTCTTAAGAAAAAGCTGACCATCTTCCAAAAGGCCAGAAATAAGAAAGCTTTACTGACAAGTTTCCTCAGTCTGGCCAGTATTACAGCAAATGTTTCAAGCTTTGGCAGTGGAGTTAAGTTGCCCAGGGAACATGAGAAACAAAGCAAGAAGCTGGCAATTTGTTATCACCAGAAGCAGAAGAACCAGAACGTTATCGTCACATCTGGAGGTATTGAATCACTACCAGGTGCTGAATCAGACATCTGAACGAAGAACCTGCAAGAACCAACTGGAAGAGAGGACACGCAGGTGGTGGAGTAGGAAACTGAGAAATGCTGCTGGCCTCTAATGGGGCAAACCTCAGAAAAGCCCATAAGGACCTCCCAGCTGGTCCCAGTCAAGACAGATGATGCAGACGGTTGTCTCTGCAATGCCAATCCAGAGGGGCTGGCACTGCTTATGGCTCTTGGAGGCACAGGTGGATCCCCTGTCAGTGTTCTGCCTTCCGGAAGTGAAGGGCATCATCACAATAATAAAGGACACTCATGTGGGACATCCCAGACTGCTATATTTGGTGGGCATCTACACTGGTGACATTAGTTTCACCTAAGGCACTGTTCATTAGGGATATTGCTACTTTTTAGACCATTACAGATCATGACCAGGCTCTCTGAAAGGTTATAGCCTCCACTTTCAAGTGGTGAATTAAAGAGGTGTTGGTGTTGGCGAGCATTTATTGAAGTGCATCTCATCTTACGTGCTCTTAATCTTTCTACATAATGTGCAGTAAAACTGCATTATCATGTGCACCTTTCTCTTGGGACGCACCGGCTAGACTCCTCTGGCTGGTAGCAACATTTCCTGAGTTTCCAGAAATGACGAATGATTTCTTAATGCAGAAGTGCCGTGGCTTCGCTGCAGTCACAAAAGCAGATTAAATTAGTATTGACCTCCATGCTGCAGTAGCCGCGTGGGTATCAGTAGAACATATGACAGCTCCGCATACTGGTTCTCATTCTGCTTGACGAAGATGAGATCATCGCTGACCTAAAAATTGGCAGCTGCCCCTGCACCAGTGAAAGCAGCCTGGTTTCATTGACCTTGTGAGGAGAGTACCAACATCTATCACATATATTTGTAACTTCAAAAGGGAGAATTTTCCAAAAAGTCAAACCTTTTCCTGACATAACTGATTCGTAATGTGGGAAGTGTTGCCTCAAGCTGAGCATTGTTTCATGCTATCTTATTGGTGTCCCTCAGCCTTGGTTCTGCAGTCACAGGGGGAAGTTGTGCTGCTGGAAAAGATTTCCAGGCTGAAAGAAAGGAAAGACAGTGAAGCTAACAACTGTAAATAATGCACAGTGATGTGGAGGGCTAATGGAATCACTCACATAGCTTGGGATTAAATAGCTAAAGGCAATAAGAAGGTATTTTTGTCGTACTAGGAATAAAAAATTCATAGGTCAGGTAAGGGTCCACTGCTGCTTGCACATGGTGTATGTGTAAATAGGATCACAAAAAGGCAGACATTTTCAAAGAGATTTTTTTGCTGTAGGTGGGGTGGAGCAGGAGGATATGCCCACCTCAGATGAAGTTATAGCCAGAAGTGGAAACCTCTCATGTACAGAAAAAAGTGTGTGAAGCAGCACCTGCTAAAGATCAAAATTTTCAAGTCAGCCTGTTCAGATTGTGCCTAGCCAAGAGGCTGAAAGGAGTGAGTCAGGGTGCTCAGAACTTGAAAAAACTCAGAATCTTAGGCAAGGAGTGAGCAGTGTGATTCAGGGAAGTATAAGACCCTGAGGACGCTCTTGGTCAAAATAATAGAACAGTGAACTCAGGACTACAAACAACAAACGAAGCTCTAGTTACATCTAAAATTATAGCAAATGTCAGTCAGTGTGGTTTCAGGGGTGGCATGTCTCATCACACAAATCTGTTGCCCTTTCTTGAGAGGATTACTGCCCACACATCTGCATCAACATATACACTCATACTTCTCAAAGCCATTTGACTTAATACCACATTATCTTTTGATTGAAAAACTTGCACAGAATGAGGAGCACTTTCTTGGAAAGTGGTACTGAACAGAAGGACACAGGGGTCATTGCAAATACTTACCCAATCACAAGCACTTAACGCAATGCTGTTGGAAAAAATGGCCAATGCAGCCCATAGATGTATAATAAGGGAATATGAAGTAAAAGAAGGAAAGTGATTTTGAATTAATGACTGCTATTACCATACTTTGTCCACTTCTCATTTTCATGCTTCAAGAAAGACATGAAATACTGCAGAGAATTCAAAGGAAAGCTACAAAAATGACCCAAGGGCTGGAAGACAAGCCCCAAAGACAAGGCTTATGCAGACTGAGAGGTGACGATCTGTGTTTATAGATATTTACACAGAGCAATGAGATATAGGGCAATGTTTTAATGTCATATATTTAAAAGCATAACAAGATCCAACACCTGTAAGCTGAAGTTAAATGAATTCAGCTTTGAAATAAAACCAGTGTCCTAGCACTGGTGGTAAATGAATATTGGAATAGCTTACCATAACGGTGGTGGGCTTGACATTGCTTCATGTCTTTAGGATGAGGTCAGTTGCCTTTCTGAATGGTGTGTCTTTATCCCATTACTGTCAGAAAGACTGTGGTGATACAACCATTTCTGGCTTTGTGAAGGAAGAGGCTGAGCCCCACACCTGGGGCTGACCAGAGCTGTGATGGAGGCAGGGCAAGGAGGGACAGGGCTCTCGGGTGGCACAAAGGGTTGAGAGCCAGGTCTGTAGTTCGGGGCTGTGCAGCAGGGGCAGAGGTTTGCTGCTGGGCACATCTGGGCATTCGCCCCTGATTGCTTCCTTTCCACAGTGGTGGCCACAGGCATTGGGGGAAACTGATATTTCTCCTGTGTTGGGACTGTGGCTGAGACTCCCAAGGCTTAAATTAAGTTTTTAGGCCTTGTCTTGCTCAGATTATTTAGGCTACATGAGGTTTATATATGGGACAAAATAATTCTTATTATAAGGAATTTTTAGGAGCTAAACCAAGATAGCTGCTAAGTGATGATAAACTTT
The DNA here is from genome assembly GCF_000687285.1 of Phaethon lepturus. Classification (NCBI taxonomy): domain Eukaryota; kingdom Metazoa; phylum Chordata; class Aves; order Phaethontiformes; family Phaethontidae; genus Phaethon; species Phaethon lepturus. The sequence goes on from NW_010544732.1 coordinate 13,470, forward strand.
CTGGGAAGAAGTTCAAAATAAAAAAGGCTCAATGACCATTGGTAAAGCATGGACCTGCCTTATTCAGACCAGGGAGCGGAGTGGTTTTCACAGACTGGCCTGAAGGCCATCCGTGCAAGCCAGCCAAGGCTCAGTTTCATGCTACAGCTAAGCTAGGGCAGCCAGGGCCTTTAAAATGTCCTGCTACCTCTGGCCCTGGCCTTGTGGTCCCACGGCTCCTCGCACCGCTCCCCAGAGCGGATGTCCTGGCTGGACAGAAAGCCAGCAGGAAATTAACCCCAGAAGACAAGGTGACTTGCTGCCTGCTGGTTCAGCTCCTTACTGGAGGACTCTGCCCTCACATGAATGCCGGCGCCCTGGAGGAAAGAGGACACGGGTAACTCATGGAGATGATGGTAAGGTGGAGGACCACTCATTTTGGCAATGGCTTGGCTTATGTGTGTTGTCAGGTTGTGCTCAAAAGCAACCCAAGTTCATTCAGGCCACCCACTAACCTCAGAAGAGGACCTTCCTTTCACAGGGAGGATTTTCAAGGCCCACAGTTCAAGAAAGGTTGAGAACAACTGGAGCAGATGATATCTTCCTGACCTTTCCAGTCTGACTTGGTGGGCTTCTGCGGTTATAGTGGAAAAAATCAGCCAACAGAAGGACCATGAGAGCAGAGGCAAGCACAGGTTATGTCAGTGTCACATCAAATACAGAAATGCTTAGCCCCAGCTGTTGGAAATGATACCAAATACCATTTGTCCCAGTCTCCATTGACCAGTGTGTTGTGGACAGTGCTGGCTCAGCTAACTGGGCTCCTCAGGGCTGTCTCTGAACAGCTCTGCTTTCTTCTATTATTTCTGTGTTTCAGTTGTGTTTGTATTCCGTATGTAATGAAAAAAGAAACCTTTTCTAGATTAAAATAACTATTAAATAGCTTGTTATACAAATGACCTGTGTTTTTAGAGATGACATTTTCTAGTGCTGAGATGGCCAGATTATTGATACCAAGTTTTAAAAAAGAAAAGAGTAATATTAAAAACTAGGATTAATACATACAAGCAACATGGTATAGTTATTTAAAAAGCATTAAGACAGGTGTTAAAATGAAGTATAATAATGTTTTTGCTCAGTCCAGGTTCGTTCTTCTGTTTGGACAATTAATGTAAAACACTTTTTCTTTCCTTGTTCAAGGAGTGTGTGTGTGTTTTGAGTATAGATGTGCATATAGATTAGGTCAGGAGAGGACCTAACAATCTTAGCAGACATATAGGCTATCAGGTATAGCCACAGTTGGATCTGCTCTGTTTGTCAGCTGTACTCATATATACATAAATGCACAAAGACACTTTACTCTGAGACATTTTTCTACCGGGATCATAAATTTATATTTGAGGTCTTTTATTATAGTCTGCTTTTCTTGACTTGAAAATATCAGGGTATAATTTAATCCTCCCCTCTCGCTGCCTCTCTTTTCTGTTCCTCCCCTGAAGAGAAGGAGCTTGCAGTAAGTGATGGCCAGAAGATGCCCCGAGGAAAGCATGGTCCCCCATAAATAGGAAATGAAACAGAAAGCTGCAATGATGAAAGAAGGGGCTCTGAAAGATTTTAATAACATTCTTCAAAAGGTGTCTTGTGAACACTCACCACAATTTAATCCTCTAGCATTTAAGTGCTCCTGAAACGTTATGTCTTCTAAGGGGGGAAAAAAGACCTTTCTTCTCTCGTGTTTCTAAACCCCGTGATTTTTTGGCAGCACATTTTCTCGTAAGGCCGGCACATGAGGAAGGGAAGGCAGTCCACTCCCCTTGCCAAAGCAGGTACGCCTGGGGCTTGCTGTGGTTTGCACCGACACCATCCCGTGCTGCTTGCAGTTGTTATTGGCGTTCCCCTCCTAAAGTCAGCCGGAGCAGCCCTTGGGCACTGACTGCTCTTGTCCAAAGGGCTGACCAGGAGGCTGGTACAAGGCAAACCCCGCAGGTTTGGCTGTTTTACAATTTGCTGGTAAGCTGCATAGCCACATTTTGCCTCCAGATATGACCAGACTTGCTGAGTAAAGGCTTGCTGTCTGAAAAATTACCTTCTAACCCTGAGCTTGCTGCTGTCCCAAGGGCAGCACATGCTGGATTTGAGGTGAGGGAGGCCGGTGGGCTACGGTGCCTTCCCCAGCCCTGAGGTGGCTGGGGGTCTGCAGCGGGAATTGCCCTGGGAGCCGCACGCTGGACTCTGGGCTCCTCTGGACTCCCAGCTCCGCAACGCTGGGTGCTGCAGGAAAGAAAAACCCTGGAGGAAAGGCACACGTCGAAATACCCGAGTGAAGAAAGATGCTCGGCAGTGCAGGAAGCAAGCATGTACTGGTCAAGGAATTAGATTACTCAAGGTGGTGACTCACCCAGCAACTATCCAGTGTTTGTGGTTAAAAGAGAAACCTTTGCCAGAGAATGACTAAAATCCATTGGCACAGGCTCTAAAGGAATCATGACTGGGCCTAAATGACTGTGTACGCAAGTGAATTATTTTTCCGCCCCTTTCCACTGAAGCAAGGCGGAGGATAAAAAAAAAAAAATACACCAACCCTGTTTACGTAGGTTATTACAGCGCTGGAGTCGCCTCCGGGGGCCTTTCCCGCAGCCGCTGTCGCTGGGGCCAGGTTCAGGCTTACATTTCCCTGTTCAGGCTGGGCTGTGATTTTTGTGTTCATTTTAAAGGCTTGAGTTGGCAGCGTACAGCTAGCTCCAGGGCATTCATTCTTGCTTCGTTGAATGGTATATAGGAGGAGAAAGAACAAATTCCAGGATCTTACAGTTTTGCCACAGACATGAAAAACAGAATGACTGGCTTTCGCAGGCTTCACCGAGGTAATCTGGGACTAATCTCAGCTCGATCGCTGCAAGCTGCTCGGTCTGGCCGTGGCTTGTCGCTCAGCATCTGGCAGGATCAAACCAAAGTAATCTCCAGTAACTCAGAGAAAGTATCACTAATGTGCAAAAAGCAAGAAGAACATGGCGTGATTGAGAGATGAGATGCCTATTTTTCTTCCCACTGGTCTCCAAAGTTGTTTTAATGTTACCATTTTCCTTGTTTAATTCTGAGATCCCCAATGACCTGATTTTTTTTTCCTCCCTACAACCTAGCAAACCATATTTACTGTCTTTGCCAAAGGTCAGTGAAATATTTCAGTGGCACGGGCTGTCAGCAAACATGCTTAGAAGAACTTGAGAGTATTTGGTTGCTTTTGTCAGTTTTTTGTGGCTGTAAGGGAACTATGCAATAAGGCAATAGCCTGGCATACACAGATGTGTATTTCCCTCCAGTAAAGGTTAAAGCACAGCCCTGGCATCATTCAGAAAAGCCTTCCCACACCTGCTTTTCATTTCCTTTTGCTATTTCTGGTAATGAAAATTGGAAGTGTTGCTATAGATTTGGGGCATAGAAGGCCTTCTACGCATTTTCTTTTTTTCTTAAAGGCAAGCCTGGGATTAAATGAATGTTTAAGACTCAAAAAGATGAAACCAGAGAATTTCTGGAGGGAGGAGAAAAAAAGGGAAAAAAGCTCACTCTCGGTTATTATTTTTTACTACTGATCCAGCTGGGAAGCTCAAGTTGCCTTTCGTCCTTCTCAAACCTCAGCTGTTTTTGCACCAGAAAATCCGCTGCTTGCTGGAGCTGCCCCTTTCTAGGGTTTAACATGGAAACAACAGAACTGCAGTCTGTTTTACAACAAGCCATTGAGCTTCCTGTAGAAACAAATTCCTTTCCAGCACTTTCTTCCCCTCCTCGCCAGTCAGCCTTTTGTTCTCTGTCTTTTCAAAGCTTGGCTGCGCTGCCTGAAGGAAAGGGGCTAGCCTAGCCAAATGCACTTTTTCGCTGCTCCCCCCACCCCGACTGCTACTGAGACACCCCCAGCAGACGCTGGCAGCAGTTAGGGTGTTCCAGATCCCCAGGGAGATCCTTGTTCATGTCTCCCCCTCCGCCCTCGTCGCTTGGCTTCGGCAGGACCTTGGGCGTGTTCTGTTTTTCTGGGTGGGATTTCTCAACCCCCTGAGGGAGAGCAGTACCAAATTCCCACAGGCCCTGGCAAAAGAAACTGCTGCCTTGATGGTTCTGTAAACAGTGCAGAAACCCCCCCAGAGCAACACTGGGTGTAAGTTCCTGTCTCACCTGAGTCTTTAGAGTATTTCCCCAGAACGCGCAGAGCCCGAGCTTCGCTCTTGCGCTGCCTCATTCGGAGAAACCACTTCGGATGCTTGCATCCCGTGGGATCCCACCTCCCACAACAGGGTATGGGCCATAGCAACTGGAATGGCCTTAATAGAGGAGGTTAAGACTCGTCCAAAGTGGCCATGGTTTGGCAGCCAGGGCAGCCTGTGTACATGGTGGGTATCCTGGACTCGTAACCTGCTCCCATCGGGCGTGTGGGGCTGTGGGCAGAGCGGCTCTCCCCAGCTGGTGCTCTCTTTGCGGGCTAACGGGTGTACAGAGCTGGGACACAGCAGGAAAGCTCTTCGCCTCCTCTAAGGAATGCCTGGGCAAGTTTTGGCAGCCAGCTGCAGACGAGAATCCCAAACGGAGCGAAGGACTGTCTTCGAGGGGCTTTGCCTAGACTGCTCTCGGCGCTAATGGCCACCCGCTTTCCCAGCTGGTTGCTCGCCCCTCACTCGCCTTGCCAGCTTTTCAAGAGCCCACTGTGAGGCTTTTCGTCCTCGGCAGGCAGCCTGTGGGGGAACCTGGGTTTCTGCCCTGGGGCGACGTTTCCTTCTGATCTGAA
>NW_010544732.1:18253-21634 GCF_000687285.1 Phaethon lepturus
TTCGCCTCGGGTGCGCCAACGCCCTCGGGCGTGTTTGCAGATCTCATCCGATGACTCCAACCTCCTCTTTTCCTGACAGTGCTTTTGCTCCTCCAGGGTTTTTTTTGGTCAAATGATAGTGACGTGATGTCTGTGTCCATAAGCGCCATTTTGCACACATGTGGACGTGTAGATTTGAGTGTTTCGTTTTGAGATATGGACGAGACGATCTCCAGAGGTCCCTGCCTACCTCAGCGCCTCTGTGTGATTTTATGCATTCCTGAAAAAACTCCACTTTTAAATCCCTTTTGGTGCCTCTCCGTGCTTTTGCGCTCCATTAAGGTTATTAGCAGACACTTAGGAAGAGTGTAGTTTGGCCTACCCACTCTGAAAACATCTCATCTAAATGGGGGCTTTATAGGCAGGTCTCAAACCCCACAGGTCAGTTTAGTGTTTTCCAGACACTGCACGTTCTCTTTTAGCATTCATAAAGCAGACCGACTCCATCGCTTTATCTGGTGGCTGGTGAAGGGAATCTCTCTGCTTGCTAATATCCTTATTTTAACAGGTAGGACAGAATCCCAATTGCCGTATACAAAGAGTGAAACCAAAGATGTCGGGCCTTAATAAAATGAGCTGGATCTGGTCTTGAGTTAAGCGCAGCGCTGCGCTTAGCTCCGGGGAAGGCAGGAAGGATGCAGAAAAGCGATCTCCACTAAGGCATTCCTTTGCTACGGTAAGGACTTTGGCAGTATCAAATTGTCCTGGTTTACCTGTGGTCTCTATTTTTTTTTTTTTTTTTGTAATATATGCTGAAAGTGCTCTAACATCCCCCATCACTGTATGGATTCAGACTTAAAACAACCACCCCATCCTTTCTGCCTTTAGCACTGCTTGCTGATTAACCATCTGCTGTCATCGAAGTCCTGGTGAAGAAACGTGTGCTCTGCAGTGCTGACTGAGCGGGCAGCGTTTGGCAATACCAAACCGCAGAAATACCCAAAGCAGCATCTGTGCAAAGACCAGAGCCCCAGGCAACGTGTCTATTGCAGGCTGGGCAGAAAGCCTAGGGAAGCTCCAGGAGCCCCAGGTGCTGCGAAGGGCTCCAGTGATGGGCATCGCCACTGCCCGCTTTGGCTGCCCTTCGCAGACACAAGGTTTTCCTCATGGGGTGCCCCATGCCATTAGTCTTGCTTTGGTTCAGACCTCCTCGAGTGTTACTGGGGTATCATATCAGCTACTGTGTTTGGCCTTTCAAATTAGTAACATTCACAGGAAATAATTGCTGTGAATATAAACAATGTGCTATCATCTGCCCGAAATTTTTAGGAGGAACAATCAATCAGGAACGGCACTTGGTCAAGAACACTCATTTATGCCTGGGAAGAAACAAAAGTGCCGTGTTTGAAAGCAATCTGACCTCCTGCAGCAGTCTTGCTGCTCTTTTTCATCAGGTGCTTGTTGGTTTTCCTTTGCTGTGGTGCTCTTAACTCATTATTTTCTACAAGAAAATAACTGCCATTTGACCTAGCCAGAATAATAATAACAACATCACATCCAGCACACCATAATAATACATTACATAGACTCTGTATCAAAAGACACCTTAAAAACAACATTGACTCACTCATTTTTCTGATTATGTACCATGCACTCAACTTTGAAGGGTGTATCTGTAGATGAGACATACGGATGTCTTTCTTGGGCATCTGTGTTGGGCCATAGATGAGGAAGGGGGATGCTGGTCTGTACCCCTCTGGCAGGGTGCAGAAGACACCAACTCCTGACTCTGGGTGGGCAATAACTTTTCTTTTGTCCCCAAATGCATGGCAAGAACACGGCCTAAACATGGGTAGGGCTCCATTTCATGGACCCCCTCTGATGCCAGTGGCCTTCCTGCTGCAGGATTAATCAGGGTTAAGCAGGACAGTCTGCTTAAACACACACATTTCAAGACCAAAGACCTTAAGTCATTTTCTGCCTGTAGCAGCAATGTAATGATGTACAGAAAAATAATGTAACGAATTGGAACAGAAAGGGGACACTTTTCCCCCACCTGAAATTACTAGGAGAACTCCAGGAAAAACAGTATCACCTTGTGGTTGGAAATCTGGCTCAGGTGCAGCATTTAACCCCCCTACTGAAAGTGTATCAGATGTCTATTTTTCAGCTTCTGGTTAGCTCTTAACAAAATGTCAGTTGTACTTGGATGTCTCTCTAATTGATAGAGATTTTCTCCCAAACACAAGAAAACAGAAAGCAAAAGAAACCAATAACGCAACCCCTATAGTTGGAGAACAGCAAAAAATCTCCCTGAAGTTGTTAGCTAGAGACAGAGCCCCAGAACACACGATGGGATGAACAAATGCGTGGTGAAAACTTAACAAACTCCCTGAGGCTGTAGAAACAGGCTCACAAATTTTAAGCAATCCTCCAGTTTCCCCAGCGCTCCTACATGGGACCAGTGCTCTATTTTGCAATCTTGTTAAAAAAACATATTTCTAGGCACGGCTGGGTGACAGTAGGGAAGCCAAGCAGCAGAGACAGCTCCTACATCGCTATATGCAATACTATTGCCATTGGGGGATAAAGAGATACAGCAATAGCCCTTAATTTAGAAACAAATAGCAGAGGGACGGCTATCAGCTGGGGGACTCTGCACGCACGTGTACTAACAGAGGATCTATAGCACCGGAGCAAGAGGATGCGTTTTCAAGATGACATGGAAAGAACCCACTTTGAAGTTCCCAGGCTGAGTAAAATCAATATCTAAACGCTTCAGTGAAATGTGTTTGATGGTGTCTACATGTAGAAACCCAATAGTGGCCACTTATTATTGAATAGTACTAGACTGAGCAAAGTAGGTCATATTACAGCTTTGTTTGGGAAGCAGCATTGTACCTGCCAGAACAGCATCCTTAAGGCATCGTATCTGGCGCTGGAGAATAGGTAGGATACGCACCCAAACCACCTGCAGGAGCGAGTACGCAGACAAACAGATCTCAGCTATGATTCTTTTCTGAAATAGTAATGGGTCGAGTTGCCAGATTCTGTCAAGTGGCTACTTGAACACATCTCACGTGCCAGGCATTTGCAAAGGTTATTTATAGAGCGACTCTGCGGCGGTGCGGAAGGTCTGTCAGCATTTCCATTACAGGCTCCTACAACTTGGCAGTACGATACCCACTCCAGGCTACAGAATGACGTGAAGGGTGGGATCTTGTTTTAAAACAAACAGTGCTTATCCTTACCTTTGTGTTCCTTTCCCTAAATGCATTAAAATTTGTTGGTATCTGTTAGACTTTTGTATTCCTGTTGCTTAAAAAAAAAAAAAAAGAGTATAAATCTTCTTGATTTTTTAAACATTTTTTCTTTCGTGGCCAGAGACAGAACTGTATTTTC
>NW_010544732.1:21665-30889 GCF_000687285.1 Phaethon lepturus
AGTTTTCTAGAGAACTGGAAATGGCAAGTGGCTGTCCCTGTGCATTATTAACACCGTCAGTGGCTGATGGCTGCGTGCCACACGGGGGTGTTGTGTTCCTGGGGGGTGTGTGTGACGCTCTCCTCTAGCCACGTGGAGGACTACCAGGTGTCCCTCACAAGATGTAGAGAGCTGCTTTGCTGTTGTGCTTGACACACTCTGACACCATCACATGTTTTGGGGTACCGTTGTTCAAGCACATGTGGGTCTGCCCACACCCAGGGCTGGGCACGGCCCCTGCCCACGTGGACACCTCCCTTTCTGGGGTCAAGGGAAGAGCTTGCCGTTGCTTCTCTTGTTGCTCAAGGCCCATTGGGATCTCACGTCAGGGAAGGCCTGGGAAGAAGACGACCCGGCTCACCCAGTCGCTTTGCGCTGAGGTAACTCAACCCATGTGCTGCCCGAATTGTGGGTGACCCCGGCTGTGGCGTGAGCAGCACCCTACGTCCACACGTGCGGCAACTCCTCTGCGTGTGTGTCTGTACGTCAAGCGTGGCTGGAACCACCTCCTTTACGAACGGCGAGCACCAGAGGACATGTTTTGCCGATGTGCCCTTCCTTGCTCTCCTCACCCGGCCCAAGAGAAATCGCGGTCCCCGGCAGCCCCAGCTCCTCGCCCGCTCTGTAGAGAGCCTGGATGCGCATTGATTTTCCCGCTTTCCTCGGACTGCACTCATCCGTCATTTTATATTACTGGAGATACCATTAGCAATAAAATAAAGGATGAAAGGTACAGAATCCATTAGAGTGCTTACTTCATGTGTATGAGAGAGTGAGTGAAACAATTAAAAGCACAGCAGCTTATAAACATGCTGATGCAGTTATTAGCACAGTGAGTAACATTCAGAGCATGATACCAGGGGATAGAGATGAAATCTCCTCCTTCCTTTCTCCTTCCTTTCCCGGGCAGCAGAGGGAGGGATCTGACATTTCATAACTGCACTGAATGTTTGTAGCCATAGGTATTGTACATGAGCAAGATGAAAAGAAAATTAAATAATAAAATCAAGGGACGTTATACAACAACCAGTCCGCAGCTGGCTTCTACGTGAATGAATTTCAGACCCACAATGGTAAAACTAGAGTGACAGCGAGGTTAAATGTAAAAGGAAGAGTCCTGGAACTAGTTTATAGTAAGCTGGGAAAAGCTTCAGCAAAGGAAAGAACAAATTTGATTATTCCCATTCACAGAATGATTTAACCAAAATCCTTCTGAGAGCTTGTTACCCTGCGAGGATGATATGAATAAGAATACGCTGTGTATAAGCAGGCACTCACCCACCTTCCTCAACACTCCAGTGTCATCTGCAAGGAAAAATATCTGCTGTGTGTCTTTCGCAGATTTTGTTTTTATTATCCGCTATTTTCTCTCAGCAACCTCGGTGACATGTCCAGCATCCGGAGCCCCAGGTAACTCCACTCAGCTGGTGTCAGCACATCTCCTTGATGGCGTCAGGTCTCTCTCTCCAGTTTTTAGACCCACTTACTCCAAAGGGTTGTGTGTTTGATGCCTCTGTGGTCCCCATTGCAGATGGCCTTCTGGCACTTCCATCTGGTCCCAGATGGTGTTCCAGGAGGTCGGGCCAGGTTAGGACCGAGGCATTTTGGAGGCTGACGAAGTTTGGGAACTTGCACAGAACAGAAAGTTATTGAAGAGTTGCACTGCTATTTGGGATGGGAGTTTTTATGAATGGTCTTTTTGATGAGGTCAGTGTCGAAAAAGCATGGACTTTCTGTATTTTTATGTTTCTTTTCCTTTTTTACTCTGTGACGCTGTGTAGAACGCAGTTCCTACTGTGATAATGTACTGGATGATAACGTACCGAAGTGGGGTGGGTGAGTCAAGCACGACAGGGGCACGAAGGTGACACAGTTAGCCCAGCTGACAATGCGACGTGGTGGGTGAACCAGCCTGCAGCGGCTGATGCACCCTTGCCTTTGCACACTTTCCCTGCCCTGGGCCACGATCTCCATGGTCAGAGGCTACGTGGTCGTTGGTCCTGTTGGGTGCTGTGGCTATATGCTCGTGGCTAAGAGCTCAAAAGAGCCGATGAGCCAGCTGAACTCAGTAAAACATAACCCAACAGTGTCCACAAAGTGCTCTCTGGGGCAACCATCCTCCTTCTTTGTAGAAAATGGTATGTATGAATACGGTTTTTAACTCTGCAGAAAGATGGTTGCTAGAAGTTAGGGAGTTTATACACATCCACACCTCCATGCGTTTAATCGTATCAGAGCAAATCTCTCTGGACTGATGTAGGATGTGGTTATACTCATTTACCTTGCTCTATGTGTAGAAGCTTGAGTTAAGTCCTTTAGAGGATACCTGGTAACAAAAATCTACCCCAGATTCAGTGAGCAGATGTATTCACACTGCTCAAAACCTACTTAATATCTCACCTATAAGCTAAATGAAAACAACAGTGTGTTTGCATCAGGCTTAATAACTTCCTGTGGAGTAGAACTGTGGTGCCCCAATGCATGAGTTCAGTCACGTTTGTGCTTGACAAGGATACATATGGCAGAAATTGAAGGTGCAATAAAAAAGAAAAAAAAAAAAAGCCCTCAAAATTATTAGTTTGGTAAAGGGGAATCATTGTGGGGGAAAAAAAAAAAAGGAGGAAAGGGAAATTTTCTTCTCATTTTGACCCGCTTAGTGTTTTACCCTTTCTTTGAACAACAAGCACTGCAATCCTTCAGCCTCTGATTCAACGCGAAGTTTAGAGCAGAGGTAGATAAGGCAAGATGGATCCTGCAAGCCTGAGCACGTTTTGAGAAGCAGCACAGTGTCAGGACATTTCCGCGGCCCCGGGGCCGATGGCAGGGTTGCAGCACACGTACCAGTGGCATGAAGGCTCTCGTCTCCCTGGTGAGCAGGAGGCAAGTGTGCACGGACGGGGAGGGCGAAGCACAGCTCCGGTGCACACATGCCTCAGTTCCTGTCGTGGGATCAGGAAGGAAATGCTGACTAACAGAAGAGCTCTCGACTGTTGTTTTTTTTTTTTTTGTCACTGATCCCCTAGCATTAAGCAACAGTGACTTTGCACGGACTGACTCATTTCAGATATCCCAAGTATGGAAAAATAACTGAAAGATACCAAATCTGTCACAAAGCTCATTTTGGTTCAGGTTTTTACCTACCCAAGTATTTAACTAGATCACATCAGAGCAGCTGTGTACCCCTTCTGGATGCCTTGGTTTTGTGTTCTCGGGGAAACTGCCAAATGCGATTATGATTTCCCTTTCTCGTGTGAAGCAGCAGCGCCCAAACCTTTTAGGTCGCTAGGCCACGTGGCTTGTCATAACGGCAGGCGATGCTGTGCTGTGCGATGCCGCTGGTCGAGCTCCGGGAGGTGCCGAGCACGCTCTGCACGTCCCACTCGGACCGCGCGTCCCAGGGGAAGGGGCTTCGGGAGCCCGCAGCGCTCGCCCAGAGCAGCTCGCACAGCTGGACCTGAACCAGCGGCTTCCCCGGGCGAGCAAGCGGGCTATGGGGTGAGTCAGATAATTTGGGGTGGCAGGAACCTTCCTTGTCTCCTTGGGATGTTGGGACCCCTCTCTGCTTCCCTGCCGTGCAGTGGTGCCACGTGGCTATGCCAGGGCTGTGCACCCATGGGACGGGGGAGGCCAGCAGCTGGCTGCTGTTGTTGCCACCGGACTTGGCTCGCTCCTTTGGATTTCTGGGAACGGGGGTGACCAGGCCATGGGATGCAGGATGAGGCTGTGGCCAGTCATCTGGGCACTGCTGATAAATGGGGTGTGCAGTGAGCAACCTGCAGGTCCTGTTGAAATGGTCAGGCGCAGATTCTCAGAGGGGATTTCTGTGTTGCCTAACTCCCAAGGGCTGAAAGACCTTGTTTAACTGAAAAGATCCTTTATTTACATTATTCTCTTCTTCTTCAGAACAAATAAGATTGTTGGAAACAGAAAACTTGCACAGAGAAAACCTTGTGAGTGAGAAAAGACAGAATAAGAAACAATGAGAAGAAAAGTATGAGAAAAAGCCAAAGCCACTCAGCTCTTTGCTTTGCCACAACTATTTACTGACCTGTTTATTGCACAAAGTGCCTATTAATGGGCTGACTCGAGCTCTCAGATGTGTGAGCTCCTACCCCGATAGTTATGTTGTGGTAAAAACAAAGCTCGAACAACAACAACCCCAAACCCTTCACAACCAATTCTTGGCATTGAAAGTGTTAGCAAGCGCTAATGTAGTAATTAAATGTACCCAATGCTTTCTGACTTCACAGATGACAGTCTGTGGTTTGCCTGCCCACCCAAAATGCGTGGGAGGGCAAACCCAAGTCTTAGAGCTCTAGCTGTGCCGAGTGTCTCATCACTTTCCTTATCAAGATTTTCACAGTCACTGGGAAAGGGTTGCACCCATCAGCAGGAGACATTCCAGCGCAGGAGATGAGATGACTTTCCTACAATTCAGGTTGCACAGGATTCCTGCATAATCATACTCCATATCTCATCTCTTTCCGCTGTGCACCTTTTCCCTCCTGTGAAATTTTGTATTGCTTCTTCATCTGAATATAAAGGAAACTCATAGGAGAAAGCAGGAGTTTAAAGCAAAAAGAAAACACCACAGCTTCACAGAGACCTTAGAGGCATGGCCAAGGTTGTTCTACAGTGACTCTGAGTACCTGCACTTTCAGGAAGCCTGAAGTCAGACAAAGTCCCTGACAAAAAGTTCATAGAGCAAATAGTCACGGGATGAGGGGAGTTGTATTTGATGGCTGAGAAATGCGGGGCAGGAGTAGGCTGGCAATTCTCAGCATGGCTAACTGCTAACAAGGAGAAGCTCCAAGCGCCTTATCTAGAGCAAGTGTTTGAAATACGTCAGTCTGGAAAGGAGGGGAAACCACTGCAGCCGCAAAGATGTACACAGCTCGTCATTGGTTCATGACTCAAGAGAGGGCTGTGAAGAGCAACAAAGAGACCTGGGAAGATGGAGTGAGAAGGCAGGAGGGAAACCGTGCTGTTGACAGCAGTGGTGTAACAATTTTGGAGGCTTGGGTCTGCTGGGGTGCTTGCTTGGCAGCTGTATAGAGGTGAACTTTCCTTCTCCATGTCCTTAGATTTTAGGGGTCAGGTAGTATTTCTGGCTTTGGAGCTGTAGGCACGTGCTTTTGCCAATGTCTGGATACCCGTATTCTAAAACAGATGAATCACAAACATTTTCCTATGTCGTCTCTGGAAGTCCTCTGTCAGCTTGGTGCTGCTGACAGATACCATCTCATCTCTCTTCTCCCTCTCCTTCCTCCGCCTCTTTGCTGCTGCTGCTGACCAGGACTCTCACCCTCTTTCTGACACCCACGGCATTGCTTGTCAGGCCGACTGTGGAGCTGATCCAGCTACCTGATCCATCAGAAAATGTCCTTTGCTTCTGATGTCCATTTTCCTCTTGTTCCGTGAGCCGCTTCAGCTCAGTGAGAGATCCAAGAAGCACCAGAGCTGCAGGACGGGACGCAGCACACCTCCTGCAGGTCCAGGATGTCGAGGTGTTGGGAGGATGAAGCCGGGCATCACCTCCTGGCAGCAGTGACCCTCTCTGACTGCAGCTCGGTCTCGGTGCCCCACCAGAGCTCAGACCACCTCTGTGGCCCATCACTGGGGGAGGTTTGGGCTGGGTGTTCAGGTTGCTGAGTCCTGTACAGCTGTAGCCCAAACTGGGGTTTTCCAACAGAACCAGAAGGGTTTGTGAGTATCTTTGTAAACAGCAACATGAGGATAGCCATACCACCATAGGTTTTAGAAAACAAGCAAGATGCTTTGAACGATTAAAAAATGCGTGAGAGGATACCGTTCCCATCTGCCGAGGCATTATAAGGTGATCTGCTGTGCAAGGTGTGCTCGCTTTAGTGGTAGGCCAGTCTTTCTAGAGAGGATACAGAAACCTGGTGATAAAACAGCTAAAGTGATGGGAGACTTCTCGATGGAAAGTCGACAAAAAGGCTGGGCTTGCTCAGTCAGACAGGAGGTGAAGAAAAGAGGACAGAGAGGAGCATCCTATGGCACGCAAACGATGCATATAGCACTGCCCCAGTTAAAAATGAAGCGAAACTGAAAGGTAACCATTTCCAGTAAATGGCGAATACTTTTTCATCTGTCAAGTTCATTGCCACAAGATATGAAGAAAGTAAAGGCACTATTAGGCATTTAGACACGTCAATAAAAGAGTATGTATTGCTATTCTGTGTAGGATAACTGGAAAATCTAAGGAGGTAAATACTCACATTGCAGATGATAAACCGCTTTCTTTTCGTGGTGCAGGTAGATTGGAAACTGTTTTGGACATCACACTACTCCACAACTACTTAATAAGATCCTGGCATCTTTTTCAGAAACATCTAGAATTGGCCAGTCTCAGGCAGGACAAGAAATGCTTTAACCTTCTATGGAAAACCTCCTATTCCTAGCACAATAAAGAAATCCCATGTGAACGCGAGTGCAGTGGATGATGGGAGCTCATTTTTCTGACACTAAGAACCAGGGATGTTTGAAGGAATGGGTAATGGTGTGACCCCATGTGCCCATCTCTGTCTCCAAAAACGGCGATTACGAGGTGGAGTGACAGCCTCTGAACAGCCATATAAAGGCATTCAGGGCAGAGTGCAAGACCCATCCCCTCTTCTTCTCAGCTTTAACCCAAGAAATATTCAGCAAATTGTGTAACCCACAATTTTAACAGATTCTCTCAACAAATGGCACTGCAAGCCTGTGTGATGTGAGGGTCTTCTGGCGTGTATCACCTTAGGGGCTAAGAGAAGAACAGCACCCACCCCTGAACAGCGTGAGCCAGGAAACTGAAATTAAGAAGCCTGTTTCATGTTAGATTAACAGCTCTTAATGGCTTTTTGATCTGCCGTTCTGTAAAGAACTGGCTTGTTTTGGATCCGTAAATAATCATAAACAAATGTTGGACCAGATAATCTTGCTCCTCCACACAGAGGAGGATTTTGCAAACCTTTCAGAAACATCATGTCTTGTTGCATTTGGGTACAGAAATTAAAGTTGCCTTGAGGCAGCTTTAACTTGTGTGACCGAAACTCACAAAGCGAATCACAGTAGGTTTTACTGACCTTGGCAAAATCAGAGGTCATATTTTCCCAGATACAAGCCCTTTTAGACATATTCCCCTGACGTATTCACTGCAAAAAGGTTTCTTTCTGTACCTCTACAGAATGTAATGCATGTCCTCACCTTCATTCTTCTCGCTTCAAAGTATTACTGAGGCTACGGAGAAGGAAATTACGTTCCTTTTAGAACATTTCAGTACAATTATTCAGGGCAGGATTCTCTGCCACACTCTTGGGTATTTTTATATTTATGAGTTCTCTTTAAGGCTTTAATGGGGCAGCAGCCGCAGTAAGATGAACCAAATAGGACTGTTAAAGAGAGACTTGGTACATCAGGGGCAGATTCTCATTCTCATTAGCCTTATAATTTTTAATCCTCTAAGCAGTGGCAGTGATGGCAATGCGACTTGTATTTGAGTGAGGTACAAAGTAGGGTGAATCCAGTTTTCAGAGTTTGACCCTTCCTTATTCCTCTAGAAAAGCTCAAACTCAATGTCAGTCATTTCCTGCTAAAGAACAGCTGATGGATGAGGGAGGTTATCAGATCACCCTATCTTCATTTTCTCTTTAAAGGAAGCATCACTGCTGACATTTCAGGTAAAATAAGGAAGAAGACAAAACATGGAAAAAGAATAAGATCCAGAGGGTTTGCAAAAGCCTAATATCAAGTATCCTGCTTTCCTTCATGCGTTCTGTGACTTGCCTCTTTACGTTTGAAGTAAAAGAGCACGCAACGCCAAGGCGGGATGAAATAGTACCATAACTGTGTGTGGGCTCTTATAAATTCATGGTAAATCTGAAGCAGCTGATGGAGATTAGCTTTCAGTGAAAAACATTGAGTTACCTCATATTTAGCACAGCCTGAGATCAGTTGCTATGGCTCAAACGATGCAGTATGAGAGGACTTTGACCGCCCAGACTGAAGCCCCAGCTAGTTCAGTACCCTGTCTCTAACAGTGACTGGCAGTGATGCAGGTATATTCCCAGCTTCTGATAATCTCTAACCGAGAAACTTCCTGAACCGGAGGTAACGTCTTTGTGCATAATAAGTCAGAACAGTCTTTTCCTATGACTTTGTCCAATTGCTTTTTGGAACCCATGCAAACTTTTGGGAATTACAGCATCCTGTGGCAATTAATTCCTCAGTATAACCGTGCCACCTTTGTTTTGAAAATACCACCTTGTAGCTTCAAAATTTGATGCTGTGTACTTCCCATTCTATAGGAAGAGTGAATAATCAGTCCCTATCCAACTCCTCCATGCCACTCAAGGTTTCCTAGATGCCTGTCATCTCCCTGCTCATCTCTCTAGGCGAAAGACTCCTCGGTTGTTTACTTGCTCTTGAACCCTTTTTTCCATACTTTTAATCACTGGTGGTGTGTGTCTGTTCTTTTTGCAATTGTATCGTATTTTTTTAAGATGGATGGAAGGACTGGAACTCTACAGAGGGTTCAAGATAATGGGACTAGCAAGGATTTTTGGTCTCTGTTCCTTTTCTAGTTCCTGAGATACCATTTGCTCTTTTGGTGCTGCTAAACCTTGAGCTAACATGTTCATAGAAAAGGCTGTTGTAATGCCAGGATTACTTTTCCGAGGGTAACAGGTAGCTCAAAACCCACCACTGTGTCTCTGAAGTTAGGGTTGCTTTTTCCTTTATGCATAGATGCTGTGTTCATAGACACCACATTTTGTCTGACATGTTATTGCCCTGTTTCTTTGTACCATAGCACTGAATTATGATTCTGCACAGTCATCACTCATTTTTACAGGTTCAGTGGCTTCGTATCATCAATAAACCTCATCAGCTTACTCTCCATTGCCTTTTCTAGGTGGTTAGTGAATATGCTTAACAACACAGAAGCAGAACAGATCTCCACAAGACCTCAAGGTTTATTCCTCCTCTTTGGTTCCTTTAATTTTAATCCATGAGAGAAGTTTTCCCCTAGTTCAGCATCTTTAAGAGCCCTTGGTAAGGGATATCGTAAAACTTTGTTGAAAATCCACTTCAGCTTTATCAGCCTAATGAGCTACACCTACATGCTCGTTACCTCCTTTAGAAAAATTCAGTAGATTTGTGAGATATGGCTTTCCTACCCAACA
>NW_010544732.1:30920-33583 GCF_000687285.1 Phaethon lepturus
GACTCTTCTCCATTATATTGTATTTTTCCATGTGCCTACTTGTTCTATGCTTTTAAAAAAGTTTCTATTTTTTAGAATTTGTCCAGGATTTGTCCAGGACAGCTGTCAGTCTTACTGATAGGGCATCTCCCAGTTTGCCCTATCTTCATGAAGCCACATGCCAACCAGTGATGTCTGAAATATCAGGAGGAGAAGCCTGGAAGGTAAAGTCTTTCTGAAATGTCCAAGGGATCCAAAGATTGCTACACAGACATTTTCAGGCCTCCTTCCTGGAACTGCCATCTGCTAGCAGATACGTATCAGTTGCTATGGTAGCACACAAAATACTATGTCCAAACCCTGGAAACACAGAGTATAGGTCTAGAGCTGGGCTGTGGACCAAGAATCTCTGCAAGATCTGGGGGATGAGAGTTTGATCCCCTTCCTGGCCTATGCAAAGACATCTTTCTACAATTACTGTTGCGTAGTCTCAGGGCTGGCATGGGTTCAGAGGCAGATATATTGCCATCCTGGTTGGGGATGACAATATGTAGAGCTTCTTGTAAAACAAGCCTTAACTTTGTTTTGCAAATCCCCCAGTGGAGAGTCCTTTATGGAGCAGCAATGGGCTGCAGTGAGACATTTCGGTGACTGTTTCCCAGTGAACTTATGCAACAACCATTGTGCTTGTGCAGCCTGTTGCAAAAAATGGATGCCGTCCCCAGAATGTTGGATGAATATTGATTTAGCAAAAGGGGAGAATAAAGGAATGAAATAAAAGGCCATTGTAGCTGGTACTGCATATAAATAGCTGGGAGGTTAATTTATGTTATTTATGGAAATCTGGGATACTGGGAATGCTCTAATGCTTATCCCAGCTAGACTATTAGTGCTGTTCAAGTTCTTATATGCATGCATCACCACGTTATCTAAACGTCTCTGAGCCCTCTTTAAAAGCAGTCAGGCAAGGCTTTAAGCAGACTAGAAAGGGGACCGTGAAAGACAGTGTCGCTTTCTGTAACTATTTATAAACCTAAAAGGATGCATGTAATACAAGTGCATGTAAGAAATGCTTTTATTTACCAAACAGTAGAGAAAAGCTGTAATAAAAGAAGAAAAAAGAATCTCCCTCCCACAAAAGGACAACAGTTCAGGGTGATTTTTAAGAAAAACACATCCATATAGCTCTTTCCTTTTTCTGCTGCTGAAAGGGTGCAGGTATGACTAACGGAATCTCTCTGAACCAAAAAACCCCACTTCAGGTGAATTTATGTTCAACATGAATTTACCTTGTACAAAACACACGCTCCTCACTCATTTGGCTATGCAAATAACATAGGTTCAGAAAAGAAGAAAAGCAAATGCAATACGTATCGTCTCTTACAAGGATGGTAACCACACCGCTTCTACGAGGGGCACTGCGATTTGCTCTCAAGCCTTCTCTTTTAGCGGCTCGCGGAAAAGGTGTGACAAGGAGATCCAATGGTGAAATGACTGCGCTATGTCAGCTAAAAATACTCCCTGGTCAAAGCAAAGAGCGGATGAGAACGTGCCAGAGGTGGGGAGGGAGGCGAGCCTGCAACGTGTACAAACAAATGCCCCAGCGACCACTGGAATGTATATAAAGCCGTTTCCTATACCTTCAGGGGCTCATTCTTCTGCTGAGATGCACAAACATAGATGCTTTTCTGACAGGGTACCTCAAAGAGTGTAAAAGCAAAAGCCACTGCTAAATATAGATGGCTGTCACATGCTGCCTTTAGTCACATTTCAATTCATTGTAAACTGCGGCATGCCTCGCACCACGGTTCTTTTAACCTTGGTGACGTGTTTGAGGCATTTTTTTGTTTGTGCACATCCCGTTTCCTCCCTCTAATTCGGAAGTGCAAATGTAGATGCGCTGTCAATAAACAGGCAGTTTTGATGGTCCTGTTGAGCTTTAAAATGTACAGGCATGTCTGAAACAACATGGAAAATGCCGGTGAAAGGGGGAGTGAGTGTGGATGAGTCACTTTTAAAGCAAAGCAGGCAAACTGGGGGAAAAAAAAGAAAAGAGAAAGATCTGTGTCTTGACTCAGTGCCCAAACTCTTAAGCTGATGCTTCACTGCAGACTCTGAAGTTCAGCTTATTTTTCCTCTCGTTTGTTCTCTTATTTTTATGTCTTACATAATGGAGCTTTGATTCATAGAAATCTATTTATATAGCCTAGGATTTGGGCCAAACTCTGAAGTCCTAACTCCATCTTTCCTCAGGCAGAATGGCCATTGTGGCTAACGGTATGAATGAGGTTTGCTAGGACTCTGCTCAGGGCTGGATTCCTGGGGGGCTGTGCCGGAGCACCCTGCCGTTCCTTATATTCTTGCTGCGGTAGTGATTTAATGTAAGGAACTCTAGGCTGTACTGCGGCCGGAGGACAAATTGCCCAGGACTGACAAAATATCCCAGCTTTTGCTGGTGAGACCAATATGAGCCTGTGCTCGCTCCACTTGCCCAACGGCCACCAGTCAGCACGTCGGGTCCCAGCTTTTTGCCTCACCTGAGGTGAAGATGGGGTGTTCCCCCTTCCCGCCGCCCCAGTTCGGGATGTTTGCTGTGGAGGAGGAACGGCCGGACCGCGAGGCGCCCGCACCGCGCCGGCTGCAGAGCGTACGTGGGAGGGCTGCCGCCGGCTGGTTGCGCCTGA
>NW_010544733.1:0-3745 GCF_000687285.1 Phaethon lepturus
CTTAATGATTCTGTGATTCTGTGAAAAAATTAAACACTATTATTTCATTCCGTATGAAATTCTTGATGGTAAATTATGCTAAATAATTAGAATAAGAAAAAACAACAACAAACCTCCATCTGGCTTACTAGGAAAAAAAAAATCAGCAGTCACCATCAAGTTGTAAACTTAGAGCAAGTATGTATCCAAATATTTTACTCCTCAATCCGCAGGCTTCCTTGGCTTTTTATTTTACCAGTACCACTGAAGGCCTCTTCTGATATTTAGGTTGCTTACTTCTCACGATGAATATTCCCCAGTGAATTAATTACATGGTGCTATTATTTGCTCCTTTGAACTAAAGTCAATGCAAAGATCATAACTTTATCTTAGTTGTCATACAGCATTCATCATTACATTCTTCCTTTTCGCTGTTGTAGTCTAGCCTTATACCAGATTCCCAACCATTTGAATACTTAAATTTAGGATGATAGATATATCATTGCATTACTGTATTACATTCAGATAATGAGCTGAGTTCCTTTCAATTATTTAAGAAAAAGAAAAAATATACCATCATAATGTTAATTTTTTTTATATTTTACTGACACATCACATTTGTTTAAACATTCTGCCCAGAAATACATACTACCTATAAATTACTAACAGGTAAATATAACAATGTGCATCCCATGAACAACTTAAAACGACAGTTACCTGTATATTATACCAGCCCCTAAAGAGACAAAAGTGGAAAAGCACAATGCATTTTTCATTCGTTCTATAGAAAAAAATAAAATGACAACAAGCAACCTCTAAGAAAACATTGATGTCAGGTGTGGTTTTACTGTACTATTATATGGTTTCCATAATTTATGAAGCTGAATAACAACCTGTAGCTGTCAGGGAAGTTAACATCAGAATGAATAGGGCAAAGGGGTCTCTTCACTATTTTCAACAGCGTACACACACGTACTGTCTTTATAACTAGAAAGCTTTTTATCTCAGTACACAGTTGTAAACAGCAGTGAGAGGTACCTAAAACTTAACATATTTTTTGGTGAAAATTGCTTGAGAAATAAATTTTAAAAACAGTACTGTCTGCATGAAGATCTTTAATTCCTGCCTTTTAAAGTTACACTAAAAATACTGAATTATAGGTTCTCTTTGAAGAACAAGAAATTCATCTCAGGATAACTGACTGTACAAATAGCTTATATTAATGGGAGCCCAGTCATTTGTTTAGGGCAAAAGACACATTCTCCCTTGACATCAAAGGGAGCAGTATTAGGTTCTAAAGCTTTACCCTGAAACTTGCAGTTCATTTTCAGGACTATATAGGTGTGGATTTGTCAGGGGAATTCAGAGAGCTTTGCCTTCCTTTGCACTGCCACCAGCTTTGTTTAGTGCAGTGTATGCTCCTTAGTGTGCCACAGTCATGGTTGTATGACTATATAGCTCCTCCCATACAGATTAGGGCCACCTTCACACCATGACTAAGGTCTGGAACAGAAATAAGGTTTAAAGTATCTTTTGATATGCTTTCTGGCAATATTCTGAAATACTTTGTTTTATCCCCTTTTCTGGGCATTTCAGGCCTAATGAAATGAACCCCATGCATACTAAAATATTTATTAGGAACATAGTGAACCTTCATTCTGCAATAAATTGTTGTGAGTGGACCTTTAAAGACAAAAGGAATACAAGGAACCACTTGTCTGAATGCAACTGAAGATTTTGCACTTTCCTTTGTAAAAGTGGATTACAGTAATATCTAATGGAATAAAACATTTTAAAGTATTTAATTTCCCTTAATTAAAAAAAAAATCCTGATTTGCTCATGTGTGTTACAACACCACCTTCTAAAACAACTAATGACTTAAATTAGTTGTTTTCTTGTGTAGGTAATAACATCATAGTACTCAGACAAAATAGCCATTTCTACAAATTCTTTTAGTTGAACGGGATTTTAAAAGCATAAAAGGGTCCAGTGACATTCTCACTCGAAAATTCAAACAGAAACAAAGTAATCAAATAAGTGTTGTGTCTTACCATGATGTTTGTACTGGCTAAACTATATTTGATACAGAAGACACCTGGCATTTGAAAAGCAAAATTTCAGTATTTACATTTTATTTACACACTAAATCACCAATTAAGAAAAAAAATCGTTATATAAATAAGTTACTAAAGTCATGTAAAGACTCCATCAACATGAATTGGTAACAATCAGAAGTAGATTGAAGTAGTATTCCTGGGCCAACTTTGTCATTTTAGAATCACATTTTCCTTTGAATTCATACATGTATATGTCCACATACATATGTGTATGTGAACTCTAAATATGTAGTTTATTAAACTTTAGTTTGTTACCAAAAGAAGATGATAAATATTTTCCTCCTTGACTTACAGAGTTGCACTGTATTAAATTAAGCACAAAGAATTATGAACATACTTCATTTACTACACCAATAATTTATCTTTATTTCAAATGGATAACTTGAAGTTGTGAAAGAATAAACAATTATAGGATTGGGACCTTTTATATTAACTTGGAACAAAGGTACGTAATACATTTCTTTCAGAGTCCAGTTTACTCTGTCTCCATTAAACTTACATGAACATGTACCCATTAGATATTAGAATTTCCAGTACTGAATTACTGTATTCTCCAAGTGCCATCTTCATTTCTGTACTTTCAAACAAAAACACAAACACTTGTAAAATGAACTTTGATTCACCCAACATTACAAATGTAATAGTTCTTTAAGCTTGAAAGAGGCATTTTAAATCTGTATTAAAGACAGAGCATTATTCAGGAAATCCTAAAACTTGGAAAGATTCAAGTGCATTGGTATAAGATATTATCCCTTTGTGCAAATAATACCCATCCAGAGCTGAAAGGGTGTGTTTATATGTCATGGGGTATTTAAAGCTAGCTGTGTCCAACTGTATGGCTGAATCCTGAAGTCCACAGACAAGGAAGGCTTCCTCTAAAAATCAAAGGATTTTTGTCCAAGTACTGAGGAGCAAAATGATGAGTAGGAAAAGACATAGTTAATTCATCAGATATAAATGCTATTATCCCGTTCTATGATTATTCAGTTTTACCTGTACAGTGGAAAACCAGAAAATCTTTCAGACTAGGACATTCTCTTTCACCAAACACTCCTTCACAACCCACAATTAAAGTATTTCCAGTAAATCTGGTGGCGGTGGGGAGCATCAGCCTCCAGCAAAGGGCCCTTCATCTGAACATCAGCATTTTCCCCTGTGCTCGTCCAAAAAGGTTGTTTTTAAAAGCCACTCGAGTTCAGTACATCCACCTGGAAATTCCTCGCCCTGGCAATGCTTTCAGCATCGGGTGTTTGAGTTCCTGCGACGCGGCCTATTTACACCCACAGAGACGGACATGAACGATAACAGTAACTCCAGCAAGTCTCCCAGGTCTGACACATCCCATCTGCTGGGGCGGGGAGGGACAGACGGGACTGCCACCTTTATGTGTTCGTTTTAAGACGCCTTTTTAAGTCTGCCTCCTGCGAGGTGGCATTTTGCAGTCCTCCTCCCCACCATCCTTAAGGCAGGCAAAAATAAAACCCAAAACGTGTGTTTTTTTCAATGGTCACTTCATCACAAATCACTGGCTGCCTTCCTCTCAGCGCAGTCCTAAGCGTAAACTCCGGTCTTGCTCCGCACACCAGAAGAGGAGAAAAAAGAAAGAAAAACTCAGGAAGCAGCTGAAGGGGTGGGAAAGAGGAGAGAC
>NW_010544734.1:0-5300 GCF_000687285.1 Phaethon lepturus
GCCCGCCGCCCCCTCTTGCCCTGGTTCCCTCTGCCCGCCTCCGTCTGGCAGCTCCGGGGGTGCCGCCGCCCCTTGTTCCCTCGCCCGGGCAACCCTCCCGTTCCTCTCCTGACCCCATCAGCTGCCGCCCTGGGGCCCCACGGCCTCCTCGTGCCCCGCCCCCTCTGCCCGGCTACCTCCAGACCCAAACCCCCCAGGCCTGTGGGTGCTCCCTGCCACAGCCCAGGGGAGGCCCCAGGAAAACCTGGGGCACCCAGGGAAGCGTGGGCTGACGAGGGTCCTGCCCACTGGCTGGCCCGGGGGACCCCTCCTTGCCGGGGCCTTGCTGGTGGAGCAGGCACCTTGCACCCCGTCACCAGCCGTGCTGGTCTGCAGGATCCTAGAGAGCTTCAGCTCCAGCTCTGCAGGACTCTGGGAGAGCTGGGCTGGGCACAGCTGGGGGCTGGTGTGCAGGTAAACCAGGCCAGGGAAGGCAAAATGTTTCCCCTGCCCTGGTGGACAGCCCTCTCTGCAAATGCTGTTGTATCAGCTTGAGCAGCTTACTGCATTTAACTCTGAGCTTGTTTCTAATTGATTTAGGTCTTAGCTACACAGGGAAGATTTTTCCAGTATATTTCCACTCTGACTTTGAAGTGCTTATTGTAAATATATGTATTTTGGAAGATGGTGAGGCGCTCTGGAGATGGGCTAAGAGCAATACCAGGCATAGACCTGAGTGAGAGGACAAGTGCCAGTCACAGTTGCTGAGTGCCACTTCACCTCCAGATGCTGGCAGGGTAGCCATAAGTCCCCTGTTGTATCTGATGCCTTGAGGCATCTTGGGTGGCACCAGGAACTGGGGCACCAATCCGGCCTGTAGTGTCCATGGCAAATGGAAACACTGTACCAGCACCCAGGCTCAGCTCATGTGTCCTGTGGTGAGGGTGAGTTGGCTTATGCAGGCAGGTGGAGGGCCTGTGTGAAGGGAGTAGAGCTCTGGGTTAGAGACATGCAACAAGGTAAAGTATTTGGCTGTGGGATCATTCTCCTAGTCCTGGAAAATCTAGCAATCTCCAGAAAGGCTGGAAGACCAAGGAAACAAAGCAGACAAAGCAACCTGCCTCCAAAAAGGAAAGGAGACCTTGCAGCTCAAGCTGAATGGAGAGCACTGTGAAGCATGAGAGGAGAAGTCAGCACAGAAACAAAGCCTAGATCTTTCCTGCTGGACACAGAAGCACCAGCTCTCATTCAGTATCGGGGCAGTCTCTTGCAGGGTGTAGGGAGGAGCAAAGGGTCTCTGTCCATGGAGGCACCCAGGAGGTGACCACAGAGATACCCATGTGACAGAGATAGGAGAGAGGTGCTGGAGGCAGCTATCAAGCAGTGGGGCTAAAGACAAGATGATTCATCCCTGGGCTGGAATCATAAAACCCCTGAGTCTTTGCTAGAGGCTAGGACAGGAGGTGACAACATTTGCGTGGGAAGCAGAAAAGAGCTGCTTTAATGAGGCACATACATAAAAATAAGGAATGAGAGCAAGAGCAGATAGTTATGTGCTTCTCTAAAACATGATGCTGGAACCAGGGTACCAGAGTTCAGTGGATGCAGCTGTGATCAGAGACAAAATGGAAGGGAACCAAAGAGGGGTACATCAGGGTTCCCAGGCAGATAGCTGCTCCCTGGCTGCTGCTGGCTCCAGACCTGGGAGGAAAAGCATCTTCAGCTTAACCCTGTGCTGCCTAGGACCATGCACCCCACCGTTATCACTGAAGAGTTCTTCTAGGGCAGTGACTGCAACACACTCAAAGGCTGTTGGGAGAGAGACAGAGAAATCCGTCAGTCACATTGAACATCCTCAAAGGGAACTGCAGGAAGCAGGGGAAGTTTGTCAGCAAGGAAAGGCAAGCAGTAGCTGTGACAGGGAAAGGCTGGCAGTGGCCTGAGGACCATAGTGAGAGCTTCAGTTGCTCCAAGAGAGCCTTGTGGCCCCCAGGCCCTGGCCATAGAGCAGAGGGTGAGAAATGGCTGGAACTGATGGGCATCCTTCAGGAAGACAGTTTGAAAAAAACCAAACTGGGAACAGCTTCTGAGTGAAGGATCACAAGGTGCTGAAGAGTATTTTAACATCACAAAAAGGCCTAATGGGAACAAGGTCCACAAAACAGCCTGTGGAATGGCTGCTTGTGCCACAGCCACTGTGGGTCAGTGCAGACCGAGGCAGCCTGCTCAGGACAATGCCACCCCGGCTTCTTGTCATGGGGGGCTGTGTGTGATCAGCAGCATCCACCTGTCCCACCCAGGCCCCAAGCCAGAGTCCCCTCGAACATCCCAGCTGTAGTCAGAACACCCCCAGCACCATGGGGTGAGCTCCCTCAGCCCCACATTGCCCGGGCTGGGCCTGGTGCCAAGAACAGCACCCTTTCCCACCACTCCGGCCTGGGGCTGCTGGCAGCAGAGGCCTGCAGGCTGTGGTCACAAGGGAGAAAACATGGCTTTGCACCATGAAAGGTGCTCTTACAGCTAAAACCATGGTGGTTTGAGAGGGATATCTGTATTGAAGAGAAATGCTCCACTCCTGAGCCACTGCTGTGTCTTGCTGCACCTCAACCTTGTCCAAGGTGTAAAGGCTAAGGTGACACATGGCTTTTCCAGGAACGGCATGGTTGAGAAAAGTGCTGGCCCAAAGGGATCAGGTGCCCTGCGTGGACTTGACAAACATACAGGGGGACACTGTGGTGGCTTGTCTGCCAAGGACAAAGACGCTGGCTGCTACAAGGTCTCTAAACAGTATTGAAGTGCCAGGGAGAAGTTGGGGAGAAGCTGGTGGGCATGGTCCATTCAGGTAGCAGTGACACATAGGAAAAAAAAAAGTGGGTTTCTTGGAGGCATATTTCAAGCTGGTTGCCTGGATGCTAAAGAGCAAGGGTTCCCTGGGTGCTTTCTGTGATATGCTCAAAGATCATATCCACAGTGAAGAAAATCTCAGCTGGTGCTTGGCACACAGAAAGGTCTCAGCTTGAGAGGAGGTGGGGAAGCAGCTGAATGAGATGATGACACTACCAGGCTCTCTAAGCTGAAAGATAACCAGGCCTTGGTACTTACAATGAAAAACACAGGAAAAATTTGACCCCAAAGACAGGGAAAAGCCACCATGTGTGGAAGAGCACAGTTCTGGGTAGTTCATGCTGTAGGCACAAAGTCAATATAACATGAAGATAGAAAAAAATTAAGATCAGGTATTGTAGCCAAGCCCCCTTGTAAACAAGGCACATCGAAACAGCCTGAGAACAAATGCATAAATCCATCAGTAGAAAAGCCAGAAGGCTGAAACAAACAAGTGAGCTGCACTAAGGATAGAGGTATTTAAAGGGAAGAGGCTGAAAGGAAGAGAGACAAAGAAATCCACCTCAATCTCATTGAACATCCCTCCAAGGGAAATGCAGGAAAGGGAGGAAGCTCGTCAGCAAGAAACTGCAAGTGGTGGCTGCAATGGGGAAGCGCCATTTGTGACCTGGGGACCATGCTGAGAGCTTCAACAGCTCTGAAGAAGCATCAGAGATCATAAGGCGTGGCACAGCCACAGAGCAGAGTAGAGGTGGCTGGAAGTGATGGGTGTCCTTTAGGAAGGCAGGAGAGAAGCAGCCCTCCCACATCAGAGAGGTGGCCCAGGAGAGCTACAGGGCTGCCAGCCCTTGGGGGCTGCTTGGAAGGCTATGTTCAAGAGCTGTCACTTCACCAGGCTGCCTTGGGCTGAGCAGAGAGGTGCCTCTGGCATCCTGGAAGTGAAAGCGCATTCCTGAAAGCCTGGAGCACTCAATACTATTAAAGTACCACACAAAGAACTGGGAATGGTGACTAATACTGGAAGGCAAATGGATGAAAACAAACAGCTGGGGAGGCACTGCAATGAGTTTTCTAAGGAAAGATCAAGCTCCCAGATCTAGCAGGGTCCTCTGGAGCAGTCAGCTGCTTTTGGGGAAAGGCAATGATGATACTTAGCTGAGATAAAACCATGATGTGTGGAAATACTGAGATAAGGCCAGGCCAGCATGACCATCACATGATTCTCTCCTGCTGCAAAACAAAGTTTTCACATTCTTCTGAAGTATGTTATGAAAAGGCAGCTCATGCCTGATCCAGTTGGACTTCCACAAAAGCCTCTGCTAAGACCCCTTAGCGAATGCTCTTGGAGAACCAAGGCTGTCAAGGATGAAAGGAAAAGTCCTGTCATGGATTAATGACTTCCTTAAAGGAAGGATAATGCATTGAAGCAGCAAACAAGCTGTTTTGCAAGCAAGACAGGAGGTCTGGGCAACTCTGTGCTGAGATCTGTGCTGTCCATCAGATGCAGAAATGGACTAGGAAAGCAGGCAGAGAGCAAGGTGGAAAAGTTTGATGATGGTTCAGATTATTCACCTCATTAAACTGAAAGCTGATGTGAATACCTGTGTCTTCCTGAGAGACTTGAAGCTCAATAGCTGATGAAATGTAGAACTGACAAATGCAAGTAAAAAGAAGAGGTCCAAGGGACAGGCTATAAATTAGACATCAGTATTCAGGAAAATGAATACTAGATGCTTACATTCTGAAAACATCAGTGCTGTGCTCAAGATCCACAGTAGAAACTGTGGATGTTTTATATTGTTATGAAAGTTTGCGCTGCTCCCACTTCTGAAATCCTAATCCCTCCACTATCATAAGCCACATTTTACAGTCTGCCTGGAATGACTCTACATCAATGGAAAACTCCGTCACTGCTGAGTATATTGAACAGCACAGGTCCTGGCGTGGTCCCTGCAAAAGCTGTGGGCTTCTCTTTATTTTGTGGCTTGGCCATTATTGATTTGGCCACTTCTTTTCAGGTAGTTTTAAGTGAGGAGCACTGCAGCTCCCAGTTCATCTCTGCCTTTCAGCCAGCATCACCCTGCTCTGACAATTTGGTACAGTTCCTTTTCCATTTTTCCAGAGGCAGGGCCATTTCAGACAGACACTCTGCTAAGGCCCTGCTAAAGATGAGTTCCAGGAGGGGATCCTTGCCACCTCCTGCTAGAACAGCACCACAGCAATGCATTTGTTCAGCTTCTGTGCCAGAGGCTTGCCTTAAGCTCTACCCCTGCACACCATGCTGGCCCTACAGATACTCCGCTGGGTCGTTGTTCCCAGGGGTTTTAAGGGAAGGGTCAATTTTTAGCTGTCAGCTTCCTTTTGCAAGGCTTGTCTCGCTTTTAGCTTCAACTCCACAGGCCCACGGGTCTTCATTTTCCCTGCCCAGCCCACTCTGGCACACTGAAGGTCATTTCCTCCTCACATCCAGCCGCTGA
>NW_010544735.1:0-266 GCF_000687285.1 Phaethon lepturus
AACACCTCGATGCCTCTGCAAGCGGCATCCCGGTCCCCACCCTGCTGCGTTGGGTGCCCGGTGTCCCTTGGCCCGTGGGGACGGTGTTTGGTGCCAGCGCGACGGGGCTCACCTTCCCGGGCGCGTGGCTGAGCCCTGTTCCCCCACCCCGCGCCAGCCCCGGACCAGCCCCCTCCCAGCCTCACCAGCTGTGGCACTAAATTTCAACCCGCTGCATTACCGTTTCAAGACACGACTGCTTTTTTTAATACTCTTCAAATTTATAC
>NW_010544735.1:327-581 GCF_000687285.1 Phaethon lepturus
AAATTCATCCGCAAAGGTGGTGGGTTTTTTTGATTTTTTTTTCCCCCCTGTTGTATTGTTCATTGATTTCCTCAGAAAACGCCGTGGCAAGCGGCACTAAGGGCTTCCTCAGGGTGCAGCGGCCGGGAGGGAGGGAAAAAGAAGCACCAAAAACACCCACTCAAAACCTAATGGGATCCAACTGCTTCCTCCCAGCAGGTTTGCTCCTTCGCTGCCCAGCAGAGCCCGTAAAACCCCTCAAACGCTGCTGCTTC
>NW_010544736.1:0-5900 GCF_000687285.1 Phaethon lepturus
CGTCCACCGAGGGACGGAAAGCGTTGGTTGAAGCCGGCCTCGCACTTGCCAGGTTGTCCACCCTCCAGCTAGCGGGGGCCAGCAGCGGAAGGGATCACACAGCCGCTCCTCTTCTGGCCGTTTCCGACGTCGGCCCAGCCATTCCGAAGTGGGTTTGGGCTGGGTTCCCGGGACGCCGATCCGAGAGTCAACGCGCGTTTCACGGAAGCCGAAACCGAGACCCCTCAAGAACGAGTCGGGGAATGTGCGGACGTGTGTGCACGTGTGTGCGCAGCGTAGGCGCCTCTGCAGCTCCACCGATTTTCTGCAGCAGATCAAGCTCAAACTATCACGGTCCCTCATCAACTCATCCTTTAACCAAAGCGCTGTAGGGAAGGGAAGGTGGCCAGATGCTTCTACAGCACACCTGGAAAGGAGAGCCCTATTCCGCACCTCCCGTTGCCGGTATGGCTACGACAAGTGAGCAGATGCTAAAATTTGGCATAATAAGGTGTCAGCACCATCGTGAAATTCAGCTTCCTTAACCAACACGGACTTTGGTTTCGCAAGGACAAAAGCGGCAGCAACGTGCCTGTCCTCTGCGGTGGGATTTTTCTCCATTGGGGAATTTGCCCTTGCAGATGGGCTTTTTTTTTTTTTTTTCTTTTTTTTTTTTTGATGAAGCTTTTAGTGTGTTACACCTAGTCCTCACGTTTCATGAAAGAAATGTCTTGGTGAAACCCAATTTCCCAAGCGCGTGGTTACCTGCAGACACAAGTGCATACGCATACACGCTACAGAGAGAAAACCATTGCTCCCAAGGTGACATCGGCTCGCTTGCTTTAAAACCAAAAGCCTGGGCTACGGTTTCAAACCAAGCCTAGCCTGCTTGGTACCAATGCATCACCGTGAACGGACGGACAGGCCTAGGCCCAAACAGTCAAGATTTAGGGTAAATTCTGTAGATGTGGGATGCTGGAGGATGCAGATGTTTGTGAGGCCGGCGAATCCGAGCGGTGGGATGAAGATCCCAGGAGGCCATCTTCAGCTGCCTTCCCCCTCCGTTGCACCGCCATCGCGCCCGAAGCACGCCCGGGGCATTCTCACGTCTACACGTACACGCACGCACACACGCCGGTGTTTCAAAAGCAACAGTTCGAACAATATCGCGTAGGAAATCAACAACATGAGTACAATCAGCATCTGTCCACTGACGGCGGTAGCCGGTCAGTGTTTTGCTTTACCACCCTTACATTTACGACGACTCCTAGATCATGAAAGATTTAAGTTACATCCCGTCTCCTTCATAGTGAAGTTAAATTACTCATTAAAAAAAACCCCAAAACATATAACCCCAAGTAAAACAGACGCTTCAGAGTAGAAGGTGTTAATCAAACCGATCCAGCCCTATGCCATGTCCTGGAGATTGTGGTGTGGTCTTGTGGTTTTGTGTTTTTTTGCGTTTTTTTTTTGTAAAAATCACATTATATATGGTACAATACATTTTCTTACAGAAAGCCTGGCATCTAGAAATAAGAGGTAGAACTACTCATAACTATATGTTTCCTGCTGCAGGAAAAATTCATTTTTTCTTTACAGTAATTAAAAAAAGGTTAAAAAAATTGACAAAAAAAAAAAAAAGTCGCAGGTTAGGCCCCCATAATTTAAACAAAATAATCTAGGAAAATAACACTCTTCAATGTACCTGACGGATTAAGTCCATTAAAGTGTTTCTTTAAAAAAAAAATTGCATAGGAAAGGGACATTTCAAAACACTTGCTACAACGATGGCAATGGTTTGTCTGTGCGGGGAGTGAAGTACCTTTTCCTTTTTCTTCCTGCGCTAACGACAAGTACGGGCTTTGAGAGCAAGTCAGCGCGGGCGGCGCTTGCCAGCACCTTCCAGCAGCGTAAGCAAGACATCGAGTTAGCCTGGAGGTCAGTTCTGCCCTGCCAGGCGACAGACGGACAGACAGACACACACGGACCCACAACTGAAGTGGTGCCCGTTCCTCGGCCGTCTCCCCCAGCTACGACATCACCTCCTCAACGCTTCCGCCCCTCTGCTTGCAAAGGAGAGGCGCGTGCGTGTCGAAGCGACAGAGAAGGCAAAAGGAGTCTCGGTCAGCGCGGGAGAAAGGGGTGAGGAGGGATCAGAGGAGGGCAGGGGCGGAGGGGCAGCGCGGGACGTCGCTTTTACCGACGCGGGTGGGGAGCAGAGAGCATTTCAATATTTGGCTAGCGACAGAATAAATTCCGTGAAAGACTTAACAGACAGACAAGTTACAAAGTAGTTTCTGTTCCCTTGCTCCTCCAGAAATAACCATTGTCTTCAGGCTCAAGTTCTATTCTAATTTGAGGCACAACTTTTACTGGAGTTCGTGGAGGGCTGCGGAGAAAAGGAAAGACAAGGTTAGCGTGGGCACGGCCTCCAGGCTTCTCGGCCATCCTTAATGGGCTCGGGGCTTCTGCTACCACGGCTTCCCAGGGACCAAATCCTGAACAAAAACCCCCAATCACCTACAACTTGCCAGAGAAGACCAGCACTTGCCAAAGAAAACAGAAGGGTAACTGGTGTAACTGGGAAAACGGCAGACCCTGGGAGACCCAACAGGCAGCGTCCCAGCTAGAAATGGAACTCGACTCCCAGCATCGGTTCCCTGCATTAGCGCTTTCGGAACCCGGCAGCGTGTACGTACCAAGCAATTAACCCTGATGGGCCGTGGGAACGTACAGCTGGTCTTAGGATAAGGCCCGTATATCCCATAAGGTAATTTCAGTGAGTTGGTCTAAACGCTGCTCACGTCAGGGGGTAAAGCCACCCATTTCATTGACTGAGGAGCTCCAAGTATCCAGCACTTGTGCCTCACACCACGCTGTGGCAACGCTCATAAACTGCCTTGGAAATAATCCGCTTATCGCGGCTGAGGCTCATTTCACACACGCTCTAACGCCTCGAAGTGTAGATACCTCTGTGACATTTCAGAGGACTCCTGCTGCCTTGGGCTAGGTCCTACTCCTGGCGCTGGGAAGTCCAAGGTGGCCCCAAGGGGCTGAGCTCTGAGAAATTGGTACCGAACGTTTCCTTGCTGCAGTTTAGGGTTATTATTTACCCTATTTTCCACCACAGACATGGGAAAACTGATTACTCCCTCTTTGCAACATCCCGTTAAGTGACTGAAGGAAAGCAATCCCAATTAGTTTATTTTTTTCCCCTACAGACGTGCTTTCTAGTCTCCTCCCAGTTGCGCCACATCTTTCTTCTGGTTTAGAGGCCAAGCCAGCCATCGCTACTGCAGCTGGGGTCTAACCAAGGCTGGCGGAGCTCCCACAGGCTCTCCGTTCCCCATCCCAGGCACCCTAAGGCCCCGTTGGCAATGAACCTGGGATGCTGCAACCCTGCCTAGGGAATGTTCTCAAAGTGCTTTTTAAGAGTTTCTTACGGGGGGGACAAACTTTGCCTCATTGACTTTTGGTAGCTGAGATGCTTTTGAGGAATCATTATAAAGTGCATTTTTGGGGTGTATTTGCACCTCGAATACTGGGTTCAGTGTTGGGCCCCTCCCTACAAGAAGGACGTTGAGTTGCTGGAGCGTGTCCAGAGAAGGGCAACGGAGCTGGTGAGGGGTCTGGAGCACAAGTCTGATGAGGAGCGGCTGAGGGAACTGGGGGTGTTCAGTCTGGAGAAGAGGAGGCTGAGGGGAGCCCTCATCGCTCTCTACAACTCCCTGAAAGGGGATTCTGGTGAGGTGGGTGTTGGTCTCTTCTCCCAAGTAACCAGCGACAGGACAAGAGGAAATGGCCTCAAGTTGGCCAGGGGAGGTTTAGACTGGAGATTAGGAAAAATTTCTTTACTGAGAGAGGGGTCATACATTGGCACAGGCTGCCCAGGGAGGTGGTGGAGTCACCGTCACTGGAAGTGTTCAAAAAACGTGTGGACGTGGCACTTGGGGACACGGTTTAGTGGGCATGGGGGTGTTGGGCTGACGGTTGGACTTGATGATCTTGGAGGTCTTTTCCAACCTTAATGATTCGTGGGTGCTTACCTTGGCATGGCGTGTGACGGAAGGAAAGGAATTGTATCAGCACGACGTATGGCGTTCAAGGAATGTTGGTGATTTCTCTCCTGTCGGGGAGGGAAGAAAGTCTTGTTTGTCATGGCCTGCAGCACTGATGGCTTCTCAAGCCCAGCCTCAGTTTCTCCAGTATACTCTCATCTATCTGGCAATGCTTTTTTACTGCTGATTGCTTGCCAGGTGCCTGTCACAGCTTCTAAATAAAAATACTCAATTTCTCTCTCTCTCTCTCTCTCCTCCAAGACAAAAAGCCTTGAACTACTGACACGACCCAAAGGCTCATTTCCCAAGATTTCCACCGCCTTTAGGTCCTGCCACTTACCTTTTATCTACACCTCTTTAGTTACCCTCCGCTCCTCACTGTTGCACCCAAATTCCTTGCCAGATAATAGGTGGCTTGTTGCCCGGAATGGCTTTCCTTTCCTGACCCGGCGTGGGGACGCGTACGCTGTTAATAATAGTCCTATTCTTGCTACGGCTGAAGGAAAGCTAGCCAGCTACTTTTTCTAGTCCGAGGGCATGTTTTTTTGGTGGTGGTTTGTTTTTTGGGGGGGGCATGGTTTGTAATTATACAAAAACATAGAAATACGCAAACCGACTCCTGTTTGGGTCACGGGGGATGTACCCTGTGTTGTCTCAAAGGGCATTCCAACAAACAGGTTTGCGGCAGAATTAACTGTTCCTTAACTCTTCCAGCCTTAAAGACGTCGAAAACAGTGCATCCGATCATAAAATCCTGTGTAACAACATTTAGGATGCAATTTGTTTTTAGGACATCAGGGCATTTTCACAGAGAAAGGAGGAGGATTTTGGGTTGTCCGAGGCGATTTTGCTCCTTTTGTTTTTTTTTTTTCTCCCTTACCAGCAAAAACACTGAGAATAGCTGAACAGTCAGGGAAACGTCTCTTTCTCTTGGGCTTTGTTTTATAATGCCAATCTTTAAGCCTTCCTGTATTTGAAAAACACAGAGCACCGCTTAGGATGGCCTAAGGTATCTAAATGCCACCGAAAGGCAAGGGACTTGGGTACCAGCTCTTAAAGTTTAAGGACCTAAAGCCTAAAGTAGGTACTTCTAGGCTACTCCTAGAAATCACCAGCCTTGCAGCAGTACTAACTTATTACTATCGTTCGTGTTTCTCCCCTCCCGACAAAACAGCGCATTTCTCTCCGGGCGGCACCCATCGCTCATAGTATTTCGACAAGGCAGCACAAAAAGGCTACGGCCAGTTGTTACTCCCGACTCCTCCCTTAAGAGGCTACAACAGGAAAAGTGAAAAAGGCTGAAAATGAAGATCGTAGTAAGCGGTTACGGACATTAACGTAAAACATGAAAACGAAAGAGAACAGCACAAAAGCACATCGCCTAAGAAGGGAAATACGTTAAGGGTCAACTGATCGCTGCCTTGTCGGTTTTAATGCGCAATGCGGATCAATGACACGCTTAATTAACTCTTTTTAAGCGCTGATTTTTGCAGCTGCTTGGCACCTAAGGAAACAAACAGTACCGGGACAGCGATGCAGTTAAGACATGCTGCAAATCCAGAACACCAGGCTCAAAAGCAAAAAAAAAAAAAATCCCCCAAACCAAAAAACCCCCAAAACCCCCCATCAGCAGAGTTGACACAAAATGGGAAAGGTCAGAAAAGAGGAGAGGAGAGAGTGAGCGGCCAAGAGACCTGTTAGTAGCTGGATAAAAGCTCTTAAGCTGGAGGCACCAGAAGGAACAACATCAATTTTGTAACGGGCAAAGAAAAAAAGCTCACAGAACCAAAAGCTGTCCTAAATCAGAGGCCTGGAAATTAAAAAAAAGGGCGGGGGGGGGGGGAGAAAACAAAAAAAAAATTT
>NW_010544736.1:5931-8320 GCF_000687285.1 Phaethon lepturus
GAAGAACACGAAAAAGTACTTCTCAAGTAATAGGAAAGGTTTGGGTTGGCTTTTTCTTAAAAAGATCACTCTAAATATACATATTTTCGTACTGCAAGTCAGAGTCAAGCAGGCATGCAAGAGGTTAGTTCTACTCACTGTCGGCAGGTTTGCTATCACTTAGGAAAGGTTCCTGCTCCATGATGTCCATTGGTATTTTAATACTTGGGACTTTTTCTGAGTAGGGGCAGTCGGACTGTGAAAGAAACGTGTAAAAGGTCTTAGAATATTTTCACTGCTCTCTCTCTTACCATCTCCCACAACTTAAAAGTTATCCTTTATATAGTTGCTGTCGGAATGAGGAAAAGAAAAGAAGAAAAAACAAAAAAGCATCGTCCAGCTTAGTCGCCTGCCGGTTCCCACCGGCTCCCCGCGGCACCCCGCTCTCCCTCATCCTTCACGCTACGGCAGTAAAGCAGATTGAGCTCCCCACCTCACCGGCCCCTTCGCCCCAGCTTACGAGGCACCATCCGACTCGCCCTGGAGCTGGCTGCGGGAAACACAGACGGAAAGCGCCTTCGCAGGCAGAAAGAGCGGGGCCTCGGCTCCCGCGAGCGCTCGGCAAAACGCTTCACCCCGCTGCGACGTCTGCCGAACCCCTTTTTTATCTCCCTCCTCGCCCGACGGGGAGGAGGGCCAGAGGCACGGCAGAGGCTCCGTAAGCTGGACTGTCTCGGCTCCCCCCGTAAAGCCCGTTCTCGGACGGTAAAACAGCCCATCGAAGCCCGGGCCCCCGCAGGAGCTGGGTGCGCCCAGCCGGCCCGGAGCGACAGCCAACCCCTCGAAGAAGAGGCACGAGCGCAGAGAAAAGCCGGGCGCGGGGTCCCCCGGAGCCCGGCTGCCAGCAGGATTTACACCCCGCTGGCTTCGGCAATCCACCTGCTCACGCTTCGTAGAAGGTACTCGGAATTATTTTGCTTTTTTTAAGAGAGGAGTAACTTCTCCTAACCCAGGAAAGGGCTGATGTTGCGTAACTTGGCAAAGGAAGTAAGGGGATGTTTGCCAGAAACCTTAACACGTCTTTGTCCCAGGAGAGGACCGGACCCAACGCTGGGGTGGAGGGAGGGAGACCTTCGAGGCAGGGCAGGAAAACATTACACAGGCCAGAGAATCGCTCTCCCTGGATCCGATATTTTTTTTTTTTTTAATTATTTCTTTGCATAACTGACATCCAGCGCAGTGTCTCATACTCCAGTGGCAAAATGTTTCCTCAGGAGTATGTTCGGGAGGCTGAAGGATAAGCACAGCTCAAATGAGGATGATTCCGCAGAAAAGCTCGGAGGCTATAAAGCCGTCCCAAAATCCCCATCCCTCTGGGGCCACGCCGTAAAGCTGAGCCCAAGGGCTGGGTAAACTCTCCACCATATCACCGTTTCAGTGCTAGTAAATAAGTGTAAGAGGTCTGTGGAACAGCAGTGCTGACGCTCGGCGTCTACTTTAAACCTCACCGTCTAAAACGAACACTGAGACAAAGAAAGTATCTGCAGTTGGCAAAAAGGCCCCAAAGGGGAGAAGAGACCATTACACAGCACTTCTGACTCTGAAACTAAATACACTAGCCCAAGATTTAAAAAAAAAAAAAAAAAAAAAAAGAAATGGTCTGGTCTTTCTCCGATTGTGCATTTTTTGACCTAAAACCAGAGAGAAAACCAAGGCGCTTGAGTTTTCACTAGGCAAATGCAGCAATTAGTTGCAAAAAAAAAAAAAAAAAGAAATGGTCTGGTCTTTCTCCGATTGTGCATTTTTTGCCCAAAAACCAGAAAGAAAACCAAGGCGCTTGAGTTTTCAGTAGGCAACTGCAGCTATTAGTTGCAAAAAAAAAAAAAAAAACTTTGCAAAGACAAACTGGAGGGAAAAAATGGTGAGAATGCTGAAGATCTTTCTTTGCCGCTCCTTTTCCGCTGGCCCCGATTGCGAGCGAGCCCCCAGCGAGAGCTTTAGGCGAGTCCTAACTAGTGCCGAGAGCGGTCCCCGCTAATGCCGGGTCTTGCCATACTTGTTCGCCAAAGACCACTGGCATTAGCAGCGCCCAGCGACTCTCTCGGCCGCGCTCCTGTCGCTGTATTGCCCGCCAAACCCCACAGGACTAACTTCGTGGGAGCCTATTTCTGGAAGGGAAAGGGTGAAAGTAATCAAAGCCAGTAACTCCAAGTGCTTTACGCTCAGGAAGCTGGTAAAAGCGAGTGCTGAAAAAAACCCAAGAAGAGTTAAGAACCGACATTTTGCATAAAGTCGCTTACCCATTAGATCGATTACTGTACCTGAAATTCATGAAGAGCCTAAGAAGAGAGGAGATAGCTTAAAGCATACCGGAGGTACGGGCGCCGTGGCTCGGGACACGAAGGCGGCG
>NW_010544736.1:8340-15896 GCF_000687285.1 Phaethon lepturus
GAGGAGGGGACGGAGTCAGCCCTCGCTGACTGCGCCCTACGGACAGCGGGGCGTTTTCTCTCGTTTCGGTTTGCACAGAACTATCTGCTGAAGGAAACCCTCGGCCCCCCAGGAACCGGAGGAATGACGGGAAAGGGCAGCTTGCTGTCTGAAGTAAAAGCCAACCTTCCCAGCTGGGATTCAGCTTGGCGTAGCCAGGCGTGGAGGCCGGCTACCTCCTACAACGCTGCACCCTCGCCTACGGAACCCCTAGTTTTGTCTCTTGCCGCGTGCATGCTCTACTTTACGACAGCATATATACTTCACAGAAAGGCCTTTTTTGCGTTATGTTCTCAGGGGACCAGCCTGACTTTGCTGCCTCTAACACAGACCTGCAGAGGCGTTGCACAGCTCTCGCATACCGACCTCGGGTTCTAGCTTGTCCTCCACCAGGACTGAGGTTGCCTTTTCTGTCCGCCCACCCTTGAGCAACATGGGGCATCCGGATGATCTGGGGAGAGCTCCCGGAGCTGCCGTTTTCCTCTTGAAGACACCCGATGCATTATCTAACCCGCACGGAGGGCTGATTTGGTACGTCTGCTCAGTGCAGGAGGGATGCAGGCGATACCCAGCAGAAACCCTCCAAACACCACGGTCAGGCACAACGACCCCACAGCACCCGTGACCCTCCGGTTTGGTGGAGCCGCCTTCAGGCTTTGCTGCAGGAAGCTCTCCTGGCCGACACTCACCCGGCAGCCGCTCTCGGGGCGGTTGCTGTTACCCACTTCACATCAACTGAGGTGGCCAGGGAGCAAGCGGACCAAGAACCGGTGCCGCTGCCGCGCCGCCCTGCCGCGCTGCAAAGTTTCTGGGCTGCGGCTCAGTGACCTGGGCAGGAGCGCTCGAGAAAGGGCCACTTGATTTTTCCTGCTGCCTGCCTCCTCCCAGTGTGTGATCCCATCTCATTTGTTCCTCCTGCCGTGTTAAAATGGGATTTTTTTTGTCCAGCTGCAGGTGATCTCACCTCCGTCTACCTCATAGGAAAAGCCCTGCTTCATGAAGCCTGGGCGGCTGCGCGAGCCCAACCAGGGACACTGTACTTAGCGCTCTCCACGTAGCCTGAAATTACTAAAGCCCAGCTGCCTTTTCACGTTGCAAAAGGTAACGCTGACCGAGGCAGGCAGCTCTCCAAAGTCAGCTCACGCTGGCTACACGAAGTGCTACATACCCAGTGCGTTCAGTACTTCGATGTAAATTCCTAGGATTTGAGCTCATGCTAGACTTGGGTAGGAGAGTGTTTGAAGGCACAAAGACCACATTTCCTCTTATTATATGTACAGTAAAAAATAGAACGGTCTAAGGCACGTGGATCCGGTCTAGTCATGACTTAGTCCGGACTTAGTAATGACATAAGCAGCTGCGTTTCACTATTTTAGGGCATGCTGCAACCTGAGGTAGGACCAAAGAGTATACTGCAGAAGGGCATGCATGCTTTGAAAATATTTAGGTCATGAGTATTACCAACAGAAAGTAGTCTTTCCTGCAATATGACAAGTCATACCCTTTTGTGCTTTTAAAAAGAGCAATTAAAAAAAAGTATCAAAAAAAGAAGACCAGAATATATTCAGGAGTAACAACGCTGCTGGCGAAAATCATGCTCCTCCTAAAATGTAAAAGACAATGACGGGGGAGAAAGGCGGAGGAGGGAAAGATGAGTAAGGCAGGGTGGTGAAAGGCATTTTAGCACAGGGCATGACATCTCAGCAGGTACCTAGGGCTCTTGTGGAAGGCGTGATGTCATTCTTGGCAAGGCAAGCACCACCTACCACAGGCTGGTGACGTCTGGAAAAGGGAAGGCGATGTAGAAAAGAAGTTTTGTTGGGGGCCGATCTGTTGCAGCATCAGCAGACTGAGCTGGTCGGCTTCGAAAACGGATGGGGAATCCCCAGCCCCAGAGCTGGGGAGAGGCACGGACCGCCCCCCCGGATCAACTAGCTAGAAATGAGTCATTTGACAAGAGCAGAAAGCTCCTTACATCATCATTGTCACTGTCCATGCTGCCCTTCTTCTTTTTCTTCTTCTTCTCATCCTCTTTCTTTTTCTTGTCCTTTTCTGGAATGACGTCGTCAAGGAAGCTTAAGTCATGCTGGGAGAAGAGGTAGTCCATGGCTTTTCTGACTGCTACAAGCGCCAGGATCTGAAAAGGCAGAGAGGGACTTCTCAGTCACATTTTACCTTTCGTCGGGAACGCTCTGCGCCTTCCTCTCGATGCTGCTGCTTCATCCCACACGCTGTAATTCTGGTTGTAAACGAACATAGAGAGAACAAGATGAACGCCTGGGATCTCTCCATCAGCGTGGAAGCCTGAACTGTGACCGCTTCACGTCAGAACAAACAGGAGCAACGTACAGAAAAAAGTACATAATCACTTACTACTCCTGTAGAGACAAGGGTCGTCATTAACACCCGGCTGACAGGCATCAGGCAAAATAATTGAGAGACCAAAAAAATGAGTATTTTCATTTATTTTTGGCTTCAGCCTACAGAGGCAGGTTCACAGGGGCAGCCTGGGTAACTGTCTTAACGTTTTTCTCGCCACTTCCCCCGAGGTAAGAACTCTTTAGAAATTAAACAAGGGCCAAACCGTGCCCTGGGAGTTTGCAGAATAAAGTTTACTAGGATTGCGGCTGCATGAAACCGGCGGAAAAGCTTTTTCTGTGCAAGGCACTCAGAAAAAATAGGAGGGACGTGTCTGAAATAGGTGTTGACATTGACGCCGGGTTCAACACCACCACCAGACGCCTACCAAGATCACACGTACGCTTTACCAAAGGGTACGCCGACAGACTGAAAGCTCGACTTGGCTGCTAAAAGATATAACCCGTTCCCGACAGCTGAAGAGTGTCTTTAAGATGACGAGTTTGTTCTGAGCAATAATAATCAACGGCACAAACAATTCCTAGGAAAGGATGTCAAGCTTTGACTTGTGTAACTTAAGACACGATTACAGGAGCGAGAGATTACCGAGGGGGTGGGAAGATGCCATGTAACACCCATGATTATCGCATTATGAATTACTTCTGTATTAAAAACGCTTTCCCTTCAAATAAACAGAGGTTTGGCTACTAGTCGGATCTTCAGAAATTGGAAGTTTATAGTCTTTTGGTTCGCAAGTGCAAATAGTTGAGGTTTTGTCATCAGATCCAGCTACATCTAAGCTGTGACTGTACCTTCACTGACTTTGCCGCATTATAACAAACTCCATCAGACTTAGGGCTCGCTCAGATTCTCTTTATTATGGGCAAAGAGAAAGAGTGACCAGACTTCAGCTTCAGCTTTCAACAGCAGTACAACATAGCCATGAAACTGCGATGGAACGGCGTGTCAGTGGGAGCTGCTGATTTTTAACACCTTTATATACGAGCATGCGTCCCAGCAAGAACATTTCCAGGATTTACTTACTTGCACCATCTTTTGTCTTCCCATTTCACCAGCATCAGAGAAGCGACGCTTGTCCTTGCTCTGTTTTCTGCTTTCCCTCCTTCCCTCAGTTAAATAAGCTCTGCAGTTGGTAACTGCACCCACAACCGCAATTTTACTGGTCTGTAAACCTGAAACTAGGTGACACTGGGCCCAGATCTCTTCAGGGAATGTCATAAAGCTTGGACTTCGCAGCAGTCTGACCCATCTCCAAGCCAGAGACCAGACTCAGCCCAACCTCTGTGCGTGCAGCTATGGTCCCATCGGGCCCACGCTCGATCCGTTCGGCCCTGCGGCCACCTTCCTCCCAACTGTTCCAGCTGAGCTACAGGTCAGGCACGGAGGTGGAGAAGGATCAACTCTGTGCTCCCTCGTTTAGGATCCATGGCCACAGGCTTCAGTGCCTGACGCAAAGTGTACATATAAGCTCCCCTTAACACCTGTTTGGTTTTCGTTTGCTCTAAGTGCCCGATCGTATCTATATCTCTAGTAATAATCTAAAGGCGCAGAAAGCTCTTTCACTCTTCCCCTTTCTTGATATAGAAATACTCTACCGGACTGACTGCACAGTGTATATTTAAGAAAGGGTTCTCCTGTGTGATGACCGTTTTATCTCTCGACACCCAAAACAAGTTTTAACACGACCCTGATGTGCCTTCTTAAGAAGAGGACATGCATCCTGCGAAGTTACGTATCATCCTCCGATGCGAAACACGTGAATCAACATTATTGTCTTTTTACTCAAGTTCAAGGAAAAAGACATTCTTTTTTTTGCTCTGGGTTTAGCTAATCCTCTCCCTCCGTTTGGCACAGCTCTTAGCAGGGAGCCTCATTCCTGGTTTTGTCAATTTGTGCTATTTAAACACAAGGGAGACATTTTCTGTACGGTAATCAGCGTGGACTAAAAAAGGAAAACTATGCACCGCTCGTGTTCATGCAGCTCAAGGAGAAAAGACGGCAAATCTAACCTTGGCAGCCAGGAACGGTCAAAACTAACTACACCTTTCTGGAAAAAATTAACTTTCCAGGCTCGTTTTCCTCCAGATGATTTATGTGGAGGCAGCCAGGGCAACATTGACCCCGTGCGGTCTTACATCAGTGCTGTGAACGGGGGCAGAGCCCCGAGCGAGGGGTCTGACAGGGAGAGGTTGGATTTGCCTGTTTACGGGAGGGTACGACGCTGCGTGGAAGGCGCAGGCTGCGAAAGGGAGGGATGCGAAGGAGAACGTCGCCTACCATGACAGGGAATATGATAGCAGCCACGGTGGACTTGAGGATCCAGAGGAGGGCCAGGCACACCACCTGCAGGAAGGTGAAGAGATGGACCCTGCGCAGCGGGACGTGGCGCAGGTAGATAAAATCAGGCTGGTGTTTTAGAGGCATCAAGAGCAGCTTCAGACGATCCATGAACTGGAAAGGAAAAGAAAAGGACATCTAAATGAAACCCAGGGTACACAAAAGAGAGACACAAAAGCAGTAGTCCACTACGAAGTGTGACCTTGCATCAACTTGCTTTCCTTCCGTAAACCGAACCCAGCAGAACAGCCGGCACAGCTCCTCCATCCTGACTGACTTGTGCTGAACAGGGCGGGAGTTCCAGAATCACAGAGCAGTACCGTAGTTTGGGTGGGAAGGGACCTTCAAAGGCCACCTAGTCCAACCCCCTTGCCATGAGCAGGGACACCTTCAACCAGAGCAGGGTGCTCAGAGCCCCGTCCCGCCTGACCTCGGCTGGACGTTAACTCAGCCGTCTGAAGGGAAGGTCCTAGGTCTACGCTGCGTTTGGCAACTCAACAGAGACACGTGAACAAAGCAGCTCTCAAAGCAAGGCCTTGCGGTGCCTTCATTTTAAGGAGCAGGACTCCGCGTGCTCTGGTGATCGGTGTCTAAACCAAGGACGAAGGTGTTGGTGGAAATTGCTCCACCGGCTTCAAAAGAAGGGGCCTGATCTGCTGCGGCAGTGAACCCGAGATGAACGCCCAAAAGTATGGTCAGCATCAAACTCCGGGTCACTTCTGCTACCCTCCCCTGCCTCGTTTCTGCCAAGGAATAATTAATAATCAATTGGGAGCAGAGGTCAGCAGAGGTGAGGGCAGACATCACCTTACCAGAGAACAGAAAGGCACCTAACTGAAGAGTGAGGAAGACGGGCAGCTTTTCCGGCAGCGCCCCTTGCCCGTGCTGGACTTGGTGTTAAATCAAAATCGGGATTTCTCATCAAGTGAAAAACATCCCTGATCGGGGAAAACACGCTGCCCCGTCCCCTGACCACCTGGGCCGGGAAGCAGGGGAAACCCCGTCCAGGAGAACCAACCCCAGGGCGAACGTGACAACCCCCTCCTTGTCCCCTGCCCGACGGTGGGCTTGCTGCCCGCTGCTGAGACCGGGTTGATCTCACAGCAGTGAACGAGAGCCGGGGCCGTCTGAAAGAACAGCCAAGGAAATTCTCATGGGGCTCAGAGAACAGGCAGGCTTTTCCCGTCAGAGCACAACCAAGCGCTAAAAAGAAAGGCCACAATTAATAAGGAGCCAGAAAGCAGCAAAGCCACTTCCAGCTTCCCAGGGCCAGTTACAGACGCCGCGCTGCGAGAAAGGCTCCTTACGTAACGTTTCCTCAGCGACAAAGAACGGGGCTTGGCTTCCCCTCCCGGCAAGCAGCAACGTTCCCGCTCGTCAAGACTGCAAAATAACCCTGCCGCCATAAACCATCCTCCCTTCTGGTCCTTCAGTCTGCGACGGACACCCCGGCAGAGGACCCGATGCCTCCGCACGCGCCCACTGCCCTCGGCGGCGCTGAGCTGGGGGGAAGACGGACCCAGCACGCCCCATTGCTCGCCAGGCCCAGGTTTGGCTGCTCTCCCGCTGAGCAGATGGCTCCCCTTTGGTCTCCACCTCAGGAGAGCCGGCCTGCGGCAACGTGCCTAAGGAGCTGCTACCCTCCCCGGGTTTCTTGGGAAGGAGAAGGAGGCGGCGAAGGAGAAGAGAAAGGTCGGCGGGGACTCTGCTCCCGGCCGTTGGAGGGACTCACCTGCACGCCATTGAGGGACGCGACACCCATGTAGAGGAAGACGCCGTAGAGCACGGGCATGGGAATGAACTGCGGGAGGAAGAGCAGGAGAAACGGAGTGAACAACCTCCCCGTACACAACGCACCGTTAACGCGCGGCGGGACGGAACTCCTAGCCTGCGGCCACCTCGAATTGCACCTGTGAGCGGACAACGCAGAGGAACGAAGCCAGCAATCCTCCCGCTGTGCTTTGAGAGCTGCAAGGACATTTGGGCAATCACTGGAGGGCACAGGAGTGGGGCAAAGGCTCTCTCGCTTCACCGGGACTTGGCCGTCTCCCCCAAAACCAGAAGGAAGGAAGCCAGCCAGCGCCGGTCAGCAAACTAAAGAAGCAGCAGGGTGAACGTGCTCCAGTGAGCTTCAAACTGCTTTCCACCTCTTGGTTTCTGGTGAGACTAGAAGCACAAGGCAAAGAAGACGACAAGGCAGCACGACGCTGTGGTACGTCTGGCTCAGCAAGCTGTGGAAATCCTTCCCAGAAAGGCTCTTCTGTCGAGTCCCACCTCAGCAATGACGGGCATGCCAGCCAAGTCTCTGAC
This sequence comes from Phaethon lepturus, assembly GCF_000687285.1. Taxonomy (NCBI): domain Eukaryota; kingdom Metazoa; phylum Chordata; class Aves; order Phaethontiformes; family Phaethontidae; genus Phaethon; species Phaethon lepturus. The sequence goes on from NW_010544736.1 coordinate 15,406, forward strand.
GGCTCTCTCTTCCACTCCCGCTAATCCCTACCTATTCACAAATACAGGAGCGTGAGCTACTTCCTTCACCGCCAGGAACCATCCTCTCAAACATCAATTTCTGCTCCCTCAAGCGCTAAGCGCTGCCCATTGCTCCATCCCTGGTCCTGCCATCGGAGATATCTTCCTTCGGAGGCGAGGAAGGCGCACGGTTAACAACATGCACGCTCCCCAGAAAGGAGTTATCTGTCCCTCTGACCAGAAGCACGAAGCCTGCCTCCGCGGCAAAAGCCGGTGCGTGGCGGCCAAGAGGGGGACGCGCTCCTCGGCCCCACGACGAAGCGGTGCGCAGCCGGCGCGGCGCGACGGGAACGGCAATACTCGGGCACAAACCGCAGGAAGGAGCCGCGTAACGGCCTTTGTGGGATTCATTTGAACCCGAGAAGGACGGGAAGGGCTCCATCGCCACTGAGGGAAAGCCTTCGTAGAGTGTCGGGGGGGGGGGGGGGGGC
>NW_010544736.1:15927-27241 GCF_000687285.1 Phaethon lepturus
AGTCGAGGCAGGAACGTTTGTTTTCCAACCTGCGAGTGCGACTCATTAAAGAGGCAAACGACACGGCAGTTATTCAGCGTTTCGCCGTATTCCCCGCCGCGTTATTCATCGTTCACTGGGTCGGCAACACGGCGCGTGCACGTATCCCTGCAGGCCGTGATGCCCAACGCGTGCGTGTCACTTCGGGCGCGCGAGCACCCAAGCCACCGAGGCCACGTGCCGTCCAAACCCAAAGCTTCCCTGCCTACACTTTTCCCTTCCCTCCCCCGAGTCTCATGCCCTATCGCCTCCTGCGAGCATCTCCATTGCCGATTCACCCCTCTGTTGGGTTTATTTGCTCCCTTGCGCGAGCTGCCTTGACATTTCACATCAAAAGCCGAATGTTTTTTTCCCGTGGCCCGGGGTTCAGCGGTCTGCCGTCACCGCGCGCCGTCGCGGGGAACCAGCGTGTGGTTCACATAGCTGCGGGTGTCCAAGGGATTCAAAGCCCTCGCTGGATCTGAGGGATTAGTTGAGATGAGATAATATCTCCTCCGGCAAGCTGGGTAGCAGGCTTTCAGAGTTGAGCTTTCCAGTTCATTTACATTGCTCTCTCTCCCTCCCCTTCTATTTCCACCTGTGTTTTTTTTTTTTTAAAGAAAAATGTCCAAATATTATTTCACCATTCCAGGATAATTAATCCTGTAAATCATCCCTAAGGGAAATTTCAGTACATTACCCTGCAGAGGAGCAAGCGGCGCTTTCGTTTTGGAAGATTTTCTTTTGGCAACGTGTTCACTTAACTACGGGGTTGCTGGCTTAGGCACTCCGCGCAAACCCGCTGCTAGCCAACAGAATTAAAAATGTATTTATAGGAAAGCGCCTGTCACTCTCCTAGCAGGGGTGAGGATGTTTCTGCGGAGATCTGCCATAACCGAGCAGGAACATCAGCGACGTTCAAAACCCGCACAAACGACGGCAAACCCCACGGAACACGAAGATGGGATTATCCTGCGGGTTGCCTGTTTTGTTGAGTCTGGGATCGTTAAGGGTGCGCTTTGCTGCCGGCAGGAGAAGGCTTAAACGTTCTGCGGTGCATTTAGCACGGCGGCTCCCTCGAGCAGGGGACCCTGCCGCTGGAGTCTGTTAAAGGTCCCGAAACGCTGCCAGCTGCTCCTCGCCGGCACGTGGGCGAGCAGCGTGCCGGTTCATCCTCGGGCATCCTCCCACCAGGACCTTCCCCAGACGCCTTCTTAGGGGAAGACAAATAATTAGGGAATGAGGCAATAACAGGGGAAATTACAGACCCCAGTGGAATAGAGATCTTGCAGGGAAGGGTCACGCGAACTAACAAACAGAATTATTACAATCAGGCATTAAATTAAGGGCACGGAAATGCCTGTTTGTGCAGAGGAGGAAACTGTTACCAAGGCACAAAAATGTGCTGGTTGCAAAAACAACCTTAGAAGTCAAGGACAGCAACGCGCCGACTTTCGTAAAGCCGCTTTCTCCGCGGGCAGCGTCATTGCCCTCTGCCTGCCTCCCGCCCCGCCGGCTCACGTCTAACTGGGCCTCAGCCCCTGCGGCTTCCCACCTCCTCGTGACCAAAAACTCATTTGCCTCCTCCAGAAACGCTTCGCCGGGCGCCCGCCTGCTCCGCCACGGGGTTACGATGCTGGGTGCCCCCGTTTCAGTACGCCCGTTACTGTTTTGACGTCTTCGGCTCCGACCGTCGGTCTACGGGTCCACGGAGAAGGACTCCCGCAGCCGACGTCTCCTGTTGCACGGTACGCCTGCGCTCGGCGACGCTGCAGTCATCATCCCCGGAGAAGGCCGTATCCTCCACAAGACACGGATAAGCAGGTTTCCCGGTTCCGTTCTACCATCTGACGATCCACCAAGGGTGCGTTTCTCCATGGCTACGTGCCGACAAATTTCAGGTCTTGGAAAAGAGCTACCTTCCCGGATTAAATGGTACATCAGCGGCACAGCCGTTCAGAGCCTTGGCTAAACTCAGAAGAAAAATAACTCAGGAGGTGAAGAAATTGTACTTAATTGCACTGCTTCCTCCAGAAACATGTTTTCCACCCTGCTCAGCGGGGCCTCGCTTCTGAGCAATAAGGGGTGTGCTATTTTAGGAGGGTCCAGCCCAAAAGAGTGAAAATTGGATTCTTGTGCTGCCTTTTTTTAAAAAAAGCCAGGCAAGTTGCCGGAGGCTCGCGCTGCGGAGGTGTGTGCCTTGGTGCCTGCCCCAGGCAAGGTGCGGCTCCGCTGCGGCAGCGGGCCCAAAAATTTTTGGCCAAAACTGTACCCGTGGCCCGATACCATCAACTGGAGGCTGTGCTCGTTGCCACCAGTTCCTGGGTACTCCCTCTCATCAAACACCCCTCCCGTCAGTGGGCCACGCACGCAGCCTGTGCGCAAGCACCGACTGAGGGTCTTCTTCAGGTGTATGCGTTAAGATGCGTGCACGCTCAAATAAACGCAAATGTACTTTTCAATCTACATATCCATCTCTTAACCCGTGTCCCCCACACAGCAACTCTACTGCACTGCCAACCATCCTTCCGTCGTGCCACCAGCAGGCTCTCCAGCTTTATCCGCAACATACTGTCCATAAAACACAGGCACAGCAGAAGTATTAAGGCTGCAAAATAAAAGGACGCGTAACTTCATGCAAGCACAGAAGAAAAATCTTAAAATGAAAAAAATCACAGCCCCCAAGACCACCGGCCCTGAACTTTGGCACTGTTGCTAGCGAGCACATTACAACGATGGGTTTTTTTTCTCCTTCCCAAACATTTGTATTTAAGCTTCCAGCAAATTACAAAACTGCATCAGTAATGCTCACTAATCCCCTTTTCCGCACTTCAGTGGTGAGCTTTTTTAGTAGCAGGAAAACAGCCTGACCGCTGCTGTGGCCCTGCTTTGGCCGTGCGAGCAGAAGGAAGCAGAAAAAGCGATGCCCTTACCTTTAGGATGGGAGCCATGAAGACAGACACGCCAGTCAGAATGAAAACGATGACTCCCGTGACTCTCTGCTCCCTGCAACAACATCACTGGGTGAGCAGGATGGCTTCAGCTTTCACATCGGTTTTATTCCCCCCCGCCGATTACTCAAAACCAAGATAAAGCTTGACAACCCATTTTTGCAGCCCCATTTTCAAAGCAGACTGGCGATTACAAGCCAGCGGCATCAGGCAAGTTATCGTCACCCTGACCGAGCCTCGTACGCCTCTTTTTTCCAAGCACGGGGTCAGTTGTTGAACGCTGCCTTAGCTCCGCCGCTTGTAGGCCAACAGAGAACTGCTACCGAGTAAGCAGGGGTGTGTCTACACGTCAAACATGAGAAACCGTTAACTAGCGATCCAAATTCTCTGCGTGCCGGTATGGATCGCGTGCAAACCGGTAATAAACCAGTAGCTCTCCGCTCATTAATTTGGAGCCTATTTTGAGTCCTGGTCACAGCAACTGCAGCAGTTGGATGAACGGTCCAGGCCTTCGTGGGGTGCTGAACACGTGCCTTCGTCGCTCCCTACGCCCAAAAATACCTTCGCCAGTAATATTTCGGAGTACTGGAAGTTAGGGCATTAAATTTCCATTTAGTCGCCCAAACAAGTGGCCCGATTTCCAGAAGTGCTCCTACTGACAGCACTTCAGACCACTTAATTAAGGCAACCAAATACAGCCAAAATTGCCCAATTAAGTGGAGCCGATCGCTCTAGGCGTGACAGGTTTTCATCTTTTACCGTTATGTTTGCTAACGAACGCCTGTCCTAATTTCCACGGATAAAGAGATCTGCAAGAAATTATCTCCTTTCTCAAGCCACAGAAAACTGCATCTGACCTGGCCGAACAACTTTTGAGGAGCGACGGGGGGCTTTGTCCGAGGGATCGCGCTGCTAAATCTCACAACCGCGTTGGGAAATACGCAGCGAGCAGCACAAAACTCTTCGTTGACAACTCAGCAGTGTCCCAGGGGCACCGGAGCTCGCTCTTGTAAAGCTTTGCGTATTTTCGGGGTGACCTCAACGTGCGCGCCCAAGGCAGACCGAGAAGCGGTCTAAGCGCTGGTGCCAAGTTTCCGTCCTCTCCTCCCTTTGCTCCCGCAGCTTTGCGCAGGCTCTCCCCCGCCTCCAGGCGCGCACGCGATACAACAGTTTTCTTCCTTTTCGAGAAAGAGTACTTGCCAAAGGGCTATGCCAGATAAACTTCTACCTGGGTGCATCCTCTGCGCACAAAAAAAAACTGGTCTGAAGATTTACAGCACATCTTAGGAGCTATTCCCCCCGAACCTCCGCACGTGTCCGGCGCAAAGCAAGGACCTTCATAGCACAAACTGATCTTTGCAGGCAAACAAGGCAATTCAGGCTTTACTGGTTTGACATACCTCACTCCCAAAAACTTGGGCTGTTCTCCAGGAGCTGAAGTTTCCGTCTCCATCTTCAAGCTGTCAATATGAGCGATGGAGATCACGGTAGCAGCAACATACCAGGGCAGACCCATGAAGGAGCATATGATCATCAGAATGGCCACCCAGAACAAATCCAGATGATATCCAGCACCTTTCTGTGAACGGAGACACACAACCTTCAGCTTAATTATTCTAAATACCTACAGAACAGCCAGGGCTCCGGCCCGGCGGGCAGAGGCACACCAAAAAAAGCGGCGTTTCCTTCAACACCATCTTTTGGCCAACAGAAGTTGTCGTAAGAAATAGCAGAGTAGGACACGTTGCTCCTCCAAGGATGAATCGCGCACCTCCGCAGGGAATACGGGTCAGCGTTACAGCCCCGGCAAGCTCGGAAACCAGCAGCACACAGTAAGCGTCGGGGAGCAGCGGACTTGCGAGCCGTCTGGCGAAAGATCAAGCACCTTGTGCACTTGGAGGTCGAGTCGGTACAAGGCAAGCCCTGCGACCAGTCAAATACCTCTTTACGGAGGTACCCGACACAGCAGACCATGAATTAAGGACAACACATTCACCAAAAAATATTTGGCAAGATACACGTCCTATCTTGTAAACAGCGTAAGCAAGCTCTATTTTTGAATACACACACACACACACACACATCTTGGTTATAATGGGTTCACAGTGCTGTGAAGAAGCTCTGCGTTGCCTCTTAAATAACAAAAATGAAACCCCATTATAAAGTGCTGTCTGTCTTTATAACGATACGTTCCCATTTATTTAATGAGGTAACACAGCGACAAGAAACCCACCGCCCAGCACCGCCCCACCGCCTCCCCGCAGAAACACGACGGCCCATTTTCACAGCTCGAGACAGTTGCGGCAGCAAGAGGGTTTGGAGAGGACGAGCAAGAAGATCGGCCCTAAAGCAGGAGAGCGGCTTGTGACCACATGAGTCGCTGGTCCTACTGCTCCGCCACAAGAGCACAGGGCTTCTTTTGACGTGGTGGGATGCCGAGATCGGTACCTTTGTGCACCACGTCATCTCGCGTCTGTCTAAGCGACAGCTTGGATGCGCACCGAGTTTTCAACACCCAAATCACCCTTAAAAACCAGCCCCAAGCCTAATTTTAGCTTTAGGCGGCTGTTGTAAAGTAACTGTCGGTGTAATGACTTAATGAAGCCTACCTGAAAGCAATCTCACAGAAATATGGTGCCTGCTTAAAGGTGACATTTGCCATTTGCTGTCTCAGAGCGAGATCCCAAGTCCTATATTCAGGATTGGAAGCAACTGCGGGATCTCACAGTTGGGACTTCGTAACGGTAGGGCATTATGGTCTGAGCCCCGCTGATGGTGCCCAGTGCTGGAGGCATCTTCCTGAACGCCCAGCCCCAGGCTCTCTTGGGGAAAGCAACAAGAACAGCCAATGGGCTCATACTCCATTGAAAGGAGAAAGCTGCCCTCATTCTTTAACTCCTTTTAAAAGACCCCCGATCTTCTCTTTTTTAAATCCTTTAATGAACTAACGCAGTAACTCCACCAGTCACAAGTGCCAAGAGAAGGAGTGAAGAAACAAATGAGCCACCAAAGAAAGGGATCTTCAGAAAAACACTACAGGAATCTCTAAGGTTTGCTATTTTAAAGAAGATGAACCTTCTTTGAATCCTGTGCAATTTGATTTTATTGGAAAGAACAAATGATCTGGACCTACTTGGTGACCCAGGAGGGACAGCAAGCCAGCTCGTCTTGAATAGTCCTCATTGTTTTCCTCATACGTGTGCTGCTTCCCTTGGCTGGCCAGCAGCGCTGGGATGGGCACTCAGTGACACCTTGCCAATACTTTTGCAAGGCGCTAGCGGGAAAAAAACCCACCCTTCTTTTGGCCTACAGTAGATTTTTGTGTCCGGAGGTGTTTTTTGGTGCAGAGCAGCAAGGTCAGACCCGAGAACCCCCAATTAAACAAAAGCATGTGCTCGCAGCCATAACAAAGGAAGCAGGAAATAATTTTTTTTTTTTTATATTAAACAGTACTTTGCTGGAGTGTTTACACTTTGTTACTAAAAAAGTACACCCCGTGCTGATAGCCTAATCACATTCAGTGCCTATAAGCTGAAGAGATGAGGGGCCTCTTCTTCACGGAGAAAAACCAGTGAATATATTCTTCCAGTGATTAAGAAAATTATATGTCTTCTTAGGTAGATGCAGGAGGCAGACCTAAAACTGAGACCACGCCAATGATTAGCCTCCCCTCAAGGAAGATGCGGGCACGGTATTGGATATACCTGTCCAGATCCAGATGCCAAAAAGCGATGTTCTGAGGGGGTTTTTTAAACCAGCCCCGTAAGACCATCAGCCAGCACTCGTCACTGTGCACAGCAAACCTTTCTCATTCCCTGTCCCTCCGGCTTTCTCCTCCAGGTCAGGCTCAGGACAGTCTTAAATCACACGTTGGTTATCTAATGCCCACAGCGACCACAGGAATTGAAACATCCTCCTCTTTTTCAAGTAAAAGCTCCACTCACAATTCCAGCGGCTCTCAGTATAACAGATGAAGCAGATCTCTAAATAATGACCCGGCATGACCCGCGTTTTGAGGGAGTCTTTGCTCTCATGGGTTAGACCGCTTGAAACCTGCCCCGTTAGCAGGAAGGGAGAGTCGTCTTTTACAGGAATTTAGTATTTTTCAATAGAACTGACCATGCAGGGAAAGGTAAAACTCTACAGGCACGAAAAACTGCATAGAACCGGTCTGGAAAGTTTATTTTAAAAACATTACTACATCCTAGGCTGTCAGATGTCAGCGGATATAAAGCTCTTCTTTAAATAACATCCAACTGTGGCTATGCCCTTGGTATGCCCCAAATCTCTTCAGCTTATTGCTTGTATTTTACAGCACTGTCCAGCCAACGCGTGGCTGTACTGCCATACTCGGGCCATCTCTGGCCATACCCACCACCGGTGGGGTCCGGCACCCCAAAAACTCCTTGGGAGCGGCTGAGAGCCACTCGGACGTGCCGTGGCCGCGACACAGAGAGACCTTGTTGTGCCGATGGCTGGCAACATCATCTTAGATGATAAACACAGTAATAGGAGCTTGTCAGATGCAGGAAAACTTGGCCCGTTGTGACAAGGTGCGAGAGATTTTGGCTTGGATGCAGTAACGCAGTGCTGTGCAAATCAGAATCAGGTCCCGGCTCAGGTTAAAGCAGAGCTCCTGAGGGAAGAGGCCCTTCCAAGCTCACAGCCTCTTCCCACCGCAAGCCTGAGCTCCCCAAAAACGGGCACTCACTGCAGATGTGTGCATGATCACCGCGTGCACGCAATGACGCAGTCTTGCGGAGTTACCAAGGCAAATGACACCTCCGGGCCCAGGGCTAGTAGATTCTGAAATGAACTTCATCCAGCCCTCTCCTAAGGTAGCCAGTACTACTACCGCGAAGAGAACTGCAGGGGCAGCAAGGTTTCGAAGGCAGCTAGATGTCGTTTACATCAGTATTCTTTACCAGACAAGCTCTGACTAGCCTATACCTAGAAGTTTCCTTTGCCACTCTCCGACGTGTACAGTTGGAGAGTGAAGCTCTTGCAAGGGAAGAGCAAAATATTGCGAAGATTTTAAGAAACTTTTTGGTTTCATGTTGACATGAAAAGGGGCTTTAAACACGAGCTCTGCCTCTCAAAGGAGGGCTGCTCTAATTTCTTCTGGCTCTAGCCACGTCTTTGCCAGACGAGCAGCAGGCAGGATGCGATGGGTCCAAGTCCTTTCCTTCCCCTAGACGGGAAGGGGTAGCTGGCTGGTTTTGTGAAATCTGACTGTTCCTGGCATGGGACCTGTTTGCAAAGGAAAAAGGAGGGGCAATCCCAAAGCTTCTCCTGTGGGAATGCTTCAGGCCGCACGATGATGAAGCCAATGAACATTAGGAAGCGCTTACTGAACGAGGCATCGTGAGTCGGCCCTGCGCAGGGTTCCTGCTTTTAGGAGGAAGGTAAATGCTGTTTGCGCGACACTCAAGATTTTCAAACTGAACCCGTGGTTTTCCTGGCAAAAACTCTACACGAGTCAACAAAATAAATATTGTTGTTCGACACCAGCAATGGCGTTTCTGAGGCGGCACGTACACTCAACGCTGTCACGGGCCCTCCTCCGCCTCTAGCACAGGAAAAGCACGGGGCAGCTCCCCACACGCGTGCCAGACCCGAAGCACACCCACCTTGAGCTTGTGCTCCTTCCTGTTGACGATGACGGCTGTGATTTGCTGGTCCATGAAGATGAGGATAGTCACCAGCAGTGCGGGGATGGCTGCTGCCAGGTACACCCACCACGGGTTCCCTCCAAAAGGTGGGATAAACCAACCCCTCTCGGGACTCGTTGGCTTTTAAGGGCAAGGAAAGGAAAGCCTGCATTAGAGCCTCAATATAGGAGTGACGACATCCTAAATGCACTTGTACTTCCAGCAACGGGGCTACAGGGAGACACTCGGGGTTTGCGATGATTTTGTCCTTCCCATTAACAGCAAAAGGTTCAAAGTGTGGAGGCGGGATTTAGGGAGATAAATCAGCCAAGCAAAACAATGCTAATAAAAAGGATATCACCTGAGTAAAACGGTCTTTTCAAGACAGATGACTACCCTCCTGTCTTGAGGGCAAGTCATTTCATACAGGGCAGACAGGGGAGACGAGACATTTTATACAGGGTGGGAAGGGGAACCTCTTCCGAAGGCCACCAAAAAGCTGACAATGACATACCTTGAATTCACTTGGCACGATGAGTTTTGGTGTGTCCACACCTACCAGGGCATCTATTCCACAGAAAATCAAAATGGACAAGATAATGGCAAAGTCACTGATGAGCTTGCGGGCCTGAAACAGAAGTTGATACCATAACAGCAGTTAGCACTATGAAGCACCGTTTCTCCCAGGCTTTGGTTTCTATGCGATACTCCAGGCTCGCGGTTGGTGGCAATACAAGCTCATCATTTCTTCTTTCGTAGAAACAAAGGCGCGCATTGTCACATCTGGTGCCGTCTGTCTAAATGTGCCTTGGTGCTTTGCTGCGGTGTCTGAAAGCCAAACAATTAAGCCTAAATGGAAGTACAAAAACAAGCTTAAGGAAAAAGAAAACTGTTTTTGTAACAAACTCCCACGTGAATTCAAGGCAGTCTCACTGATGCTACGTTTGACAGCAGCGAACAACCACTGGTTTGGAGACCCAGTTTCTCTGCAGCAGTGTCCGAAGAGACTTTTCAGGATCAGCTTCCAATATTAACAGCTATTGAAAATTTACAAATAAACCTAAAAAAACAGTGACTTTTTCTGACATAAAAAAATATTGTCTCCTCCTCTTTGCCTTCTGTTCTCTGATTCTTTAGGGTCTGCATAGTCACGGTTCTCTATGCAGGGCCAGAGACTGCTTTTTTGACGTAAGTTGAGCTTCTCGTGTTATCACAGGACTCCTAAAGTCTGCGGCTTTAAGAAAAAAGACTGGGTTATCCCCAGACTTCGTTCTTCTAATACGACCGATTTTGCAATGCAGATTTAAAAAAAAATGGGAAAAGGAAGAAAAAGTATTTTACACCAGACAATGGAAACAGTCACAAAACCTCCCTTTAGAAGATGGGAATACCCAAACTTCCACAACAGAGATGTTCTGTATGACTGGCAGAGATTACATTGTTTTCTCCTTAAGTAATAAATCAACCTAAACAGCCAGGAAAACAAACTAGGCTTCTCAGCTAAAACCTCAACATGCCCTAAGAGCGCAGCTCTACTGAAGTCCCTGGAATACGACAACTTAAAGCTGCCAGCGGTCAGACCCCAAAATTTAACTGGGCAGAGACCCACTGTGCTTGACTGTAACTGTGTGATCTTCTCAGAGCTGTTGTTCCTTCCAGGTTTCCTGGGTTCACATGGTTACAGATGAATTGAGCCGCATTCCAGCCCGGATGGAATTTCTTTCCTTTTTATTAAAAATAATAGAGTTTCAATTGTAACAGCAGAACAGTAAACATCCATGCAGGATAAATCCCCGTGTGTCAGAACGCCAAAAACGGGGCGGGGGGGGCCGGTCTCAGAGGAAAACATGGCTTTGGTACACACGGAAGCCGCCAGCTCACACGTGGTAACTTCAGGTGGAGGAGACAAAACAAGCAGATGCACCTGAGAGGTGCCGATAAGCTGGCGGTAAGTCTGAGCAGAATCTTGTTTAAATCAATGCAGAGGCTTTTCAGGTCGTCCTTGGTTTGCGTCTGATCCTCCGAGAAGGAAGGGAATTTCTGCTTTAGGTCCCTACCGTAACAAGTAGACCTGATACGGACTGCAGCCGAGTTCGACCTTTTTGCACTGATTTCTGAGTGTTTCAAACGCTACGTGGCGACATCAAAGATGCGTCCCCGTTCTCCTGTTCTACACCGACAGCTCGCTTACCCGCCTTTACTCAGCGACACAGCAAAGGGCTTCTTTTGTCCTCCCCAAATACCCCCTGTGGCTACAAGCGGGGAGACTCCTGACATAACCAGTAACAGCCCCTTTCGGTGGTCCGGTCTCTGTGGAACCGAACGGCCGCGCATCCTGCCCCAGCGCCGGTACACCCCCCATTAAGCTGCGTATCCGACCCTGAAAACGGCCCGCTGAAACGATATATGCCTGAAGGACTCGTCTCGTTCCTTGAGGCTGATAAACGACATCACTGCGTACCTCAGCTCGGACGTGTTGTCGTCTGCACCTTTAAAATCACAGATTTTAAGACAGATTATTGCTCGTTTTGGCTCTTCTGCTGCCTTATTACCCCTGCCATCCAGAAACACCGAGGGAGTGAAAGCGAAGCACTCCCAGATGTACCACGGTTAACCAGTACCACGTTTCTCAACCAGCGCAACCTGGCTTTCCCGCAAAGCGGCTCTCCCTGCGCGGGGGGCCACTACACCAAA
>NW_010544736.1:27251-28307 GCF_000687285.1 Phaethon lepturus
AGAGTAAAGACACAGCCTGCTGGAAAGGAGATACTTACGGTGGTTGGAAAATAGCGACTGGTCTTGAATTTCTTCAGGGCCATGGAGCAGGTGTAAGTGCCAAAAAAGAGGATGAAAGACATGAGGGTGATGTCAGGGACATAGTCACAGTTGTTGCCCACAAGTTGTCCTCCGTATTTCAAGCACTCCTTCGTTGTCAGAGATGACCAGTCAATGGTGGTGTTGGACTGCAGGGCAAAACAAAGAACATGTCCATAAAGCTGTGCTCATGCAAGCACTGCTCGTGCTAGGACAGGAACGGGGACGGAGCATCGGGAAAAACATTGGGAGGAGAAGGGAGACACGGAGCAGAGGCTAAAAGTCCCCGTGCTTGTGCGCAGACAGAGTGGATTTTAACCCGGGCAGAGGATGATGTTACCTGGGAACTGAGGTAAAGGAGACAGAGATCTTTTGACCTCTGCTGGGGGCTGCCAGAGGTGCTCTGCATTTCTCCGGTGGAAAGGCAACGCTGGAAGCCTCACGCAGAAGCTGAGACCAGCACTCCCCACCCGTTCACTGCGAGCCACGCCAAACCCAAACCTGCTTCTCCCGGATCAAGACCAGCACTGCTTCCACAGCAGAAAATCTCCCTCCTCGACCTTGCCGGAGACGAGGCCTGAGCTTGCCTAACGCCAACTGGCATCAGGAGGCTGCTGCTTCTGGCCACGCTGCAGTTACCGGGTGTCCTGGCATGCCCTGAGCACCTCCACCGCGCAGTCCCCGTTGCCCCGGGCTAAGGGACGGGATGCCGCGCCGGGGAAGGCTGCGTGACCGTGCGCAGGACACTGCCCTGCTGCTGAAATAGCGCGTCCGGTCTTGCGGCGCGCGCCGAGTTCGGCATCGGCTCCGGCATCCTCCGGCGCACCTCGTGAAAGCCATCAGTCTGTCAGTGCCTGCCGAGTGCCGGACGGGCAAAGAAGAAGCCGGCGCACGCTGTAAATACTGGATGCTAATCGCACGCCTCCGTGCAGCAGGAGTTGCCGCAGTCCCCTCCGCTGCGCAGCCGAGCGGCCAGAA
>NW_010544737.1:0-13782 GCF_000687285.1 Phaethon lepturus
GAGTTTTCTCACTTTGACCCTTCCAATTGTCCTTCCCCCATCCTGCTGCGGGGGAGTGAGCAAGCGGCTGTGTGATGCTTAGTTGCCAGCTGGGGTTAAACCATGACACCTTGTAATCACATCTGCTGAGATCTGTCCTTTTAAAATGTCTCTTCATTTCCTTCCTTTCCCTTCTTTCCAACAAAGCCACCAAGCATGTAGGGTTGCCAGACAAGTAATGTAAATCATATACATGAGGGAGATGGTGTCAGAAGGAGACACTGTTCACCAGTGGATCTGAAAGCTGTAAGGAAAACACTTCCTTTTCTGAAAATCATGTTTCTTACACATAGCTATTGATCATAGCCATGTCAGAAATGCTAGTTTGTGTTGTTGCTGTGAATAATGTTGATTGCATGAACTGGAAAACAATTACTAAAACAGTACAGTGTCACTAAATTGTAAAGTGGAGGCTTAGGTTTTGTGCCTTGGAGTTCTTTATATTCAGCATTCGAGATCACTGTTATGTTCCCTTGAAAATGTCAAGGGGAAATTCTAGCATGCAGTTGCAGAGAGCAGAGCAGCCCAGGATTAGATCTGTGCAATCGTGTTTTCATATGGACCAGCAACTTCTCCCACGCTGAGAAGACAGCGCTCCTGACAGTGTGGAGGTCTGCTTGTCAGGGGCTGAAAAATGCCTTCCAGCCACGGCAACAAGAGACAGAGGAGTTGTAGCCCCCCTTTAGCACTGTTTGGCAGTGCTGTTTATAGTCATGTGTAAAGGAGTAAGCCCCAGCGGAGATTGCTACTCAAATTGTTGTCTCATTACTTTTCAGCTTGCGAATTCTGAGACAAGGACCTTAGATCTGGTCCCGCAGAACGGTGAGGCTGGAGGAAGAAAAACATTAATGTCTGTTTTTGTGGAGTCCTAACTTTTTATTGTTTCCTGGGCTTATAGGTGTTAAAGAAAGATGACAACGTGCCATGGACTGGAACTCTGGCTATTGTGCACTCCTACGTTACTCACAAAACAGGTAGGGACTAAACACAGCTAATGACAAGGGATTCTCTGCTCGTGATGGGCGATGCCATTTGAGTCCTTCATAGCACTAATACTAAAGCCATGTTGTAACGCTACCAGGTATCATGACACCATTAAGCAAAGGGCCATAAGGGCCTGTGGCTGGGAACAAGAGGTCACTTCCTCTACCCTTCCCCTCGGTCTGCTCCTTCGCTATCTTCTCTCTTCAAGAAAGCTGAGATTGATCTCTTGGGAATGTCACTCTGTGGAGGAGACTATCATCAAAGTGGTGCCTTCCTGAGAACAGGGCTGAAAACAGGGTTTTGAGGCAGAATTGTGTCAAGCTGGGAGGCAGAGACACAGTCAGGCTAGGCAGAGCCATGTAATTGGGTATGTAGCACGATGCCGGGCTAGTGTCTCAAGGTACTACAGTAATATCAGCTCCAGTTTTTTTGGTATTATTTGGTGTTGCAATCATTAGCATCAGATGTCGTATGATATCTGTGCTTTGACCATTACTCTTTTTTAATTCCTTGTTGCACTCTTACAATGGGCTGTTGGGGGCATTAGATAGTATTTGTAAGGAGCTTTGCAGAGGTCTAGTAGTTATGATTGTGCTTTTCAGCTGGGGTCGCTGAACTACTGCCATTCCAGGTTGGCAGACCTAGACCTGTTCTTAAATACCATTCACCTCTTTCTTGGAGACCTCCAAGGCCACGTGTGGTCCAGGATTAATTTTAATTCATCTTAAAGGTGCACTATAGCTTTTGGGTTGTCCTGTGTTCTAGCCATTGATGTAGACACATGCATGCAAGCAGAAACTCCAGATTTATTTAGCTGTACCTGCTGACAAAAGACTAATGAGACCTGAAACTCACCATTCAAAATACATGCTTCTGCTTTCTGTTCTCAAGCGCGCAGTTTTGCCGTATGTCCTTTTCTTAACGTCTATATCTTTAATCTTACTGTTCCGCAGTTAAAGAAGAAGAGAAGCGAAAGTTATTAAAGAGAGGCAGTGAGCTGAAGAGTGAGCATAGACAGTTAGAAGAAAAAGATCGACTTCTCAACAATGCAGTGAAGGTAGGATACCTGATTGGGGACATAGAGTCTCCTGCAGAGATGCTTATAAAGAATATATGCTTGAAAACATGGTATTTTGTGTCTGCAAAATGATTTATGCTCCCAAGCTACAGATGTTCAAGTGTGAGTGTGTTTCTCTCTGAGGAGAAACCTGTGGATTCTCTTTATGCACAAAAGCAAGCTGCTTTGGCCGGCTGAGGAGGAGAAGTCACCAGTGACTGAATTCCTGTTGCACGCAAAACCCCCCCAACGTACCTGTGCCTGCCTTCCTGGTAGTGCCGTACACAGCTCTCATCTGTCTAGTGACTTTAAGGCACTTCCATTCTCAAAAGCATGTCCTCCAGTGGTAGCTGCTTGTCCATTAGCTCAAAACTCTTGAGATTAGGTAGAAATAACCATCTTTATTTGTCTTAGAGGCTTAACGTTGTAACTTCCTCATGAGTGGAAATGGATTCACAGTCCTTTTCCCCATGAACTCATTTCAAAGCTAAATGTTGGCTGGAGATGTTTTCCACACATACTGTGCTATGAGGACCAGTCTCTAGCATAATGAGTGTGCTTAGTTCAAAACCATAATTCCCATCCTTCATGGGTGAAGGAATTTATTTGGGGCTACCTTACCTCAGGCCCACTCTTAAGGGGTAGCTGGCATGGCAGTCTTGATAAATACATGAAACTTCCTTACCTTGGAAAAATCAAAGTGGCAGCTGCAGGAGTAACTGGTCACTAGTTGTTTTACCACTACAGTTAACCAGAGGAGGCACGTTAAAATATTTATCATATTTAAAAGAGTGGAAGGAAAAGCAATAACTTATTGAAAGGTATCACAGTGGGGAATATTCCATGTAAGTGTGGAATATTCCACACCATTGGCACTAATGGGTGGATTCCCACTATCAGCACTAATGGAAACACATGGCTGTATGAAGAAGTGACTCTGGGGTACAGAATATCTTCAGTAGGTAGGAGACTGCAGTGGGATAAGGTGTTTGGAAAAAGAAGAGCATTTGGGGATGCAGTCAGCTATCAGGTGTATGTCAGGGCTGCCAAAATCAGTAAGATTTCTACCTAAGCAGAATCAGGTTCTTTCAGTGGGCAACACTGTCTTATTTAAATGGTAATATCAGCTCAGGATTATATTTGTTGGAGATATATCCACTTGAAAGGAGAAAAGCAATTAGAAGTGTTCCAGCACAGAGCAATTCCATTTCTGACATCTGCCTTAACAGAGATTTACATTAAAGAGAAAACTCTTATATACACCACGGGTGGAATGGTATTATTTGGAAAAGCAGAATGTGATTTATCCTTCACCTGAGATTTCACCTGTCTAAACCAACCTCTGACCAGCTCCACGCAGCTGCTCTTCAAACAACTTGGCTTTCGAGTGAGCATTTCTCCCTTCACCTCGACTGGAGACTACCTCCCTACCCTGGGTAGTCCAGACCATAGCCAAAGAGGAGCAACCTGCAGACAAGTAACCAGTTTTGCCAGACCCCTGGGCCCACTGGGAGCAAGAAAATAGGAAGTTTCAGATACTGGAGAGGCCACCGCTCCCTTCCATCTAGCAGACAGGCTCAGGGTTTTGGTCTCTCACATAGTCCCTCCCCGGCCAGTTGATAGTGTAAAGGGTGGGATGTTAGCTGCAGCAGTATGGGGTTGGGGAAGGAAAGGAGAATTACCGACTCCTCCTTATCTCTTCCTGGAGAAGAGGGAGGTTTGGGATGCTTTCGTTCGGCTCCTGCTGTCATGCTCATTTTCATGTAGGTTTGTATGAAACGTTTCAAGTGATTGTGGGGTGCAGTTTGGCCACCCCATAGGAAAAAGGCTTTCTTTTGACTCCAGTGGTATAACCATAGTGTGTTAGATCAAGTTTTCTGTCAGAAAAATGTTGACATCATATTTAGAGAGATCAACTTATCTTCACAGTACTGACTGCCTAAAACGTGTGGCATGTACAAAAAGCATCACGGTGAGGTTTATCCCTCATGTGTTTACCAATGCCATTTGGTAAGATTTCGACACCTCACTGGTGGCTTCAGTACTTTGCAGTAATAGAGCTATTACAGTCCCGTGCCGGTAATCTCTTTGGAGGGCGGGAGGCATTTCTGCCGGGCTGTCTACAGGATGAGATCGGAAACATCCTCTGAACGCATTTGGACGGGGATGAATATAGTTACCTTAGCTGCCGCGGCGTGTGCGGCGCTGGTGATTACTCCGTTCGTTAAGCTGTGGTTTTGCTATCCCCCAAGGAGAATATACTTCGTTTGAGCAGGACATGCACTCAAGACACAAAAGGATGTTTGGAGAGATGTTTGACACCAATTTGAATGTATTCTCAGTCTTCCCTTCTCTCTCCCCTTCTCTTTATTTGACAGAAATGCTTAGAGCTAAAAACCAGTCTGTTGGCCCAGCAGAAAGGGACTCAGTCATCACTGGAACGTCTCAAAACCCTCATTAGACTGATACAAAACGAGCAGATGATTCAGGTTACCATGACGACCACCACCACCTCCTCCCTGCTAACTGTCCCCTGGATCAAACCCTCCTCTGCCTCGGCTGCCATGCACAAAGCCTTGCAGCAATCACAGGGTAACAACTGACAGAGCCGGCTGCGAGGGAGCGAAGGAAGGAGGGGGGGAAAAAAACTTTATACACAAGCGCAGAGGAGAGATTAAACTGAAACAAAGGAGAGAAGGAGCGATCTCAGTTTTGATACGCGTAGAAACTTGCAATCAGTCCAGTCTGTAGGTCACTGTGGCAGCAGGTTCCCGCGGAGTGGGTTGTGCTGCGGTTTTGTTTTTGCCGAGACCTTCAGTGCTTATGAGATTTTTTTTTGTGTTATGTTGGCCTTAATGTATTTATGACTGAGGATGAACAGGAGAAGTATGGCCGATAGGAAGCAGGATATCCTTTTGTGGGCAGCAGACAGGTTCCAGTTCTGCTTTAAGGGGAAAATTTTCAATGCAAAGAGTTAGTGAGCTAGTAGAGAAGTAGTTGGGCTGACAGCTATGTGTGGGAGGGAAATCGGTGCGATGATAACCAGAAACTGAACTACTTAGGACTCGACATGGATTCTTACCAGAGGAACAAAGTTGGCGCCGTTGATTCAGGTGACCTGGAGATGGGGCCGTTTTGACCAGAATGGCATCACGGACACTCACAGAGCCTTCGAAACAAAAGATCGTTTTTTTTCAGTATTATTAGAGTTGAGAATTGCAGATATTTAAATAAAGAAACTGTATGAAGTTAGCATTTCTAGTAAAATATTGAAGTATTTTCATGCTGATGCTTCTGTATATGCGTTCCGAAGTATTTAAAAACGTATGACTGTAAAACTCCTTACTTTTTTGCAGGTCCTTTTTACTTATTTTGCTATTGGTGTATTTTTCTCATGGAGTTTTTGTGTGAGATTTAGCATAAACCATAATAGTGGTTATCTTTAGCAGGTTGGGTTTCATTTTTTAAAGAGATTATTTGGGGGGGGATTCTTTTTTGTTAATTTTGGAATATTTTTTTTAAACAAAAAAAGCAAATAAGTATTCTGTTTTTTGTTTCTTGCCAGTACAGATAATATGCCAAAAAGATAACTTTACATTTTTGTACTGCATTTTTATTGTTAAAAATACGTAACGTGAATTTTTTTTTTATTATTATTCTTTTTCGGTTTTGCTTGCAGAAATATCTGCTGAAATGGTACAGGAAAAAAAAAAAAACCAAACACCCTGCCTCAAGGGGTTGTTTCTCATACTGGATAATATCAAGAGTTCTGGGGGAGGGACAGGCCGTGGAAAATGTTAAGCGTTTGTTGGGGTTTTTTTGGAAACTTGATTCCTTTTTAAGATTTCGTTGGATTTTAGCACATTTGGGAAGTGTTTAGCATTAGCCTGAGAAAATCCCAGTGCACCTGCTTGTTTCACTAGCTAGTCTTCCTGATACTGCAAGGGTCCGCCTGGCCCCCCCGTAGGCCACAGGCCCCCCGTCACCCTGCGGCCGGCCCGCCCGGGAAGGTAGTGATGGGCACCCCGTTTTTTCTCAACGTCACACACACACCAGATGCCATCGTCTCTGTCGTTCATGAGTTCTCCGTCAACTAGCACAACAGGTACTTAAGGAAAGCAAGAAGCCACCAGAGCACGACGCAAGGCTAGTCTCTCGCATCAGCATATCACATGGTGCCGAATACCTTTTTTTTTTTAAATCAAAAAAAACACACGAGGGACTGGCTTTTTCCGTCGCCCATCACTAGGCAGCACATGGTCCCTTCAACCATTTTCACAACTCCGGGAGAAACTGTGCAGTACTATACAAATCTATTTTAATACACAACACTCGGTTGAACAAGATTTTTATATTCTTTTATTGATGAACAAAGTGAACTAAGTAAAACACAATTGTTATACATTGGTTATTGTATGCCAATTATGCATTCTAACATGGCTTGCAATGTAAATGTTTTCAGGTTTGATGATTTTTTTTCCTTCTCGGACAAGAAAAAAAGGAAAAGCGTGGAAGGTTGAACACGTGGAGAATTTCTGACGAAGTGTCTTGGACTATTAAAAGTAGTTATTTTGAAAAGGGGACTGTCCAGTGGATAGTGTGCATAGAAACAACAAAAAAAAAGTGTTTGTCTTAAATATGCCAATGTAGTTTTACTTCTTTATGATGCATTAAACTTGATTGACAATTTAATGGTGGTGTCGTCGTCATGATATCCGCTGCTGAGGGGCCTGCTGCTGCTGTCTCCTTCCCCGGCCAGGCTCTGGGGAAGTGGCCGGTGCCGATCTCTCCACCGCTGTCTTCAGTTTTCAGATTTAAACAATGCCGGAATGACTACAGTACTTTCTGCTTTCCTCGTTCCAGGAAGATGGACTCTGCCTTGAGGCCATCATGTCTCCCAGGCGGGGGCACCTCGTCCACTCCCTCTCTTGCCTTCCCACCTCTTGGAATAATTTTCTGTCCCACTCTTCCCCGGATCGGTACGTCGGGGTGCGTTTTCCAAGTTTTCACCAGGATTTAAACACTCTGCTGTGCTTGGCCCCAGTTGAGATGAACTGAGTCAGCTTGGGAGCAGGCTTAGGGTTCCGAGGCAGAAAAAATCTTACCGCAGGGTAACGCCTGCGCTCTCTACGTCCGTCGTGCACCTTGCGTGGGCTTTGCTGGCGGCGGGTCACTGGAGAGAGACGTGCTGCAGACCCAGGACACGCAGCGGGCTGCAGCAGCTCTGCTGGCTTTGGCTTCAGACCTGCACTTTTAGGCGCTCTTCGAATGTGTTGGTGGGCCCGTTTTGTAAAGCTGTTTACGAATCACTTTGTACGTGTAGTAAAGAATGAAAGACGGGTCCCTCACAGGGGCTGTCTGGTTTCTGGCTGGTGCAATGGACAGAACTTCCCAGTAAAATTAACCAAATGAAAGCAAGACAACGTTACAGTGGTGTAAAACCTACCTAATGCTAATGCTAATGTCTAATGCTTACGCAGAGCAGAAGTAGGGGTTTTGGGGGGGGGTTTGGTTTTTTTTTGTTTGTTTTGTTTTTTTTTTTTTTGCCAGGGATAGGGGGAAAGGGTATTTTTTGATTTGGGGGGTGTGGGGTTGCCTTGTCTTCACTCCCTGGCAGTGTCACCGTTTGATTTCGGGCTGCAGCGGGCAGGGGAGCTCAGCGCTGCGTCCTTGCTTCCGCTGCAGCGAGGCTGCCTCCCCCCCGCCCCCCCCGGCCTCTGCTACGGGAAGGGCACCCTGCTTTTTCCGAACACCGCTTACCAATTTTAGGAGACACCTCTCCCCCAAAACCAGCAAACCCAGAAATCACAGGTAATCATCGTCATCTTCTGCCGCCACCCTAACCTATAAACTCAGCGCTGTGCTCACAGACAGGAGCCGATTACAGAGCTCTGCATGCGACCTTAATAATTAATGCAGTTGCAAGGGAGTGTAGGCTTACGCTAGCCTTTAATCTTCAACAGTAATTTAAATTAAGGTTTTGGTGGAGATCTGTAGGAGCCACAGTAGCCTCCGCGTTCCTTGCTGCGGCACCGGGCATTGTCTTTGAAAAGAATCGGGAGCCATGGTGCTCCCAGACTCTCCTCCCAAGTGAGACTTATTTTTACAGCTGTGCCAGACTTCACAGGCTTCAGAGCTCTTTATTTTAACATGACAGACTGTTTTCTGTGCACAGGACCTTTTCACATGCCATTAGTTATCTCGCAGAGGAGCTGCTCTGCAAATAGCCATTCAAATGAAATGTGTTGTCTCCAAGCCTGTCAGTTTTATATTTGCACCTCTTCAAAATGTAATTTCGCCTACTCTTCCTTCTCTCACCGTCTCCCCTTCCTCATAAATGAGAGGAAAAGGAACTCTTCTGTCTGTTGGGAAGTAACGCGGAGCAACGCCAGCCCTTCCCAGCGAGCAGAAGGAGGAGGGCTGGCACGGCTTGTTTGTGTCAAGACCTCAGATGTTTTCAGGCTTCATACTCTTAGAGGGAAAAGCCACAACGGACGTTCTACACCCTGAAGGCTCAGAAATCAGGAAGCAAAATCAAGAGGCCTCGATTTTTTAATATATTTAGTTCATGATCGCTGGCAGCAATTTTTGCATGATGGATTTAACAGTAGCGTCAGTCCAGCTAGCAGCTTCTCTTGTGGTAGACCTCTGTGTAAGGATGATGGCACATATGCTACAACAGCTATATTAGGAGTTTATGCTACATGCCAAGGTACCCAGCGCATGCTGGTTTCCTAGCAGTTTGATGGCCTATTAGGAACACTTAAACTTTTAGAAGAGTGCATTATAAACTGATGCGTACTTTTTGTTCCGTGTTCTGCAGGTCCTCTGTAGTTGAAAAGAAAGACGTTACACTGAAATGAGTGGCAACAGCCACATCAGATAAAGCTCCACTCACTTTAATCATGTTTTGCCAACTGCAGCTTACTTTGCTCAGAAAATGAAGCCTGGCTTCTGAGATCAATCACTAGCGACTGACTGGTGCAAACAGAAAATGCCAGACTCCGTTTCTGTAAGCCACTTTTAAGTTCATGATGGCGAATATCATTAAAGCAAAAGGGTTTTTTTTTCCTCCCTTAAAAAAGCAAACAAAAAATTAAATTGTCATGACAGAAAAAAATACTACAAAGCGTACACAGGCATATAGCGATTCTAGCCAGGGAGAAGGAAAAAAAAAAAAAAAGATGCCATTGCTCTTTGAAGTTGTTGTTTGCAGTTGTACTGGAGGATTGCAGATGACTTCTGTGCTGTTTAAATGCAACAGAAAAGCGACAACCCAACCTTTGATTATCAGCCTTGCTCATTAAGCAGCTACCACAGAAATTTTAATTCACTTTTGTATTTCATCTTTGGACTTGAGATGCAGCAATAAATAGCCTTTCCCCTCAATATTCATGCTGGAAACATAGCTGACCAGCAGTCCAGTTGCTGTCGACAAAGCAATCTTCCAGTTGCCGAGAGGTAAACTTTGCTGCGAACATCCTGTGCTTTGTCCATTCCGCGTGGGAGCGGCACGATTTCCTTGATGTGTGTACCCCTGCCCCCCGCCACGGCGGTGGCTGGACCACAGAGCAGAAGTGCTGCCGTGATTGCGGCTCTCCATCGCCTGCCGGGGAGGTGGGCCGGCCCGGCAAGCGGGTGGTCTGGCTCACTCATTGCACTCTTGAACTCCCGCATGCTTACCTCACTCTCGGGGAGCCGAAGGGAAGCGTAAGGAGAGCCCAGGGTGCTGAGCGAGAATCACGGCTAAGGCATTGCCCTGAAAATCAGAGTGATGGTAGGTTCATTATTTTCCATCTGAGGAGGCTTGAAACAGCAATTTCATGAGTGAGCCCAGTACCTCCTTAAAAATTACATCTGCACACGCGTGAGCCCTCAGCCTGCGAGCGACAGATGCTGGGCAGCACCAGCGGCGAGCACTCCTCCCCTGGTAGCCAAGCACAGGCAACCTCTAAGGTACCAGAGTTGTTAAGAGATCTTTAAAAAAACCCAAACCCCTCTCTCTCTGTATCCAGGGCATCTCTTTGTCCAGCTCCCAATGTGCTTTATGTTATTGAAACCCAGGGTTGTGGTTTAAGCTGTAGCTGCTGAAAAGAAATGGTTGTGCCGTTGTTGGATGTGGACATGAGCATCCTTCACCCTGATGGGCTTTTGTGTCCCCTCACAGCGGCACTTCCCAGTTGTCTTAATCTGCTTCTTGGGGCCACTTCTGCTTTGTTTGACCATGGCAATATTATTGTTTTGTCTTAGTTAAAAACCTAAGGAGAATTAAGAAGGGGTGGCATCAGAACTAAGTGCATGAAGCTGAAAATTGAGAAAAATGAAATTCTGGTGTGGACATTATGTTATTGTTTAAAGTGCACGTGCGTAACTCAGAAATTTTCTAATGGTTTGAAATTGCATCATAAAAACAAATGTGTTGAGCCACTGACTATATGTTACATTTTTCTTACCTTCCTTGATTACTTCACAACTGCAAAACATAAACCAAGTCCCATTCATGCAATTCAATTCATCTGGGGGTGCCACCTGGATCACCACAGCAGCATTCCTACGTCCCATTCTCAGAGTGTGGAGAAGGTCGATGGTGCATCATTTCTAGCTGCAAACTTGCCGGCAGAAACTAAATACCTGGCTTCGCTGTGGCTTGGGTGGTTCCTTGTCATGGGACTGAAGACCTGATGCGTGACAGCCACTGCAACACATCCTTGTTGCCAGCTGAAGGCTGGACTCCATGTCTGTGCTGGGTGGTAGCCACCAAAGGAAGAGCTGCATTAGGGAACATCAGCATGAGTCTTACTAGTTCAGGAGCTAATCCCTGTGCTATGCCACGTGATGCTGCTAAGCACTTTTAAGTCATCACAGCGAGAGCTTTTGCTTACATCGGTATGTTTGTACTTTACCTATGCTGGCTCCTGTGTTTCATCCGGCTTCTCTTAAGCTCATGGTTAGACAAGGGACCATTTAATGGCTTCCCAGATGATGCTTTGAATACACTTTGGAAAAGCTCCCAACACATTTATGTTTCTACTTGCTTTTTGTTTTTTTTAAAGCTCTGTCTCACACATGGTTTGAATGCTACCCAGGACCTCAGTGTAATGCTGACCTTGGGAAGGTCCTGGTTCCCTGGTTTACTTGCCCAGCCCATCCTCTTCCTATGAACTGACACTCTCATCATGCTTTGAAAGAATAAAATTTGTCTGTCATTAAAGCAGAAGTGTCGAGCCAGGAGGGGAAAGGGGAGCCTGACATGTCCCTTCTTCCTTGCGGCCATTGACAGAAGTAGCAGTAGCTCCACCACTATCAACATTTTGCCCAGATATGGATGTTACCAAGCCTCACCAGCTCTATCCAGCAGCGAGGCTCATTTGTCTCTCCCTGCTGGGCTCTGGGAGGCTCCAGCTTGATGGAAATGGATTATTCCAAGGACTTTTCACCCAACATATTTCTACATGTCTTTTTGTCCTCCCAGTGATATTTGTCTCAGGGTCTCCAAGCAGCTGGGGAATTGCTGAGGCTGTGCTGGGCACCACTGCCCCAGCTGCCCTTTCCCTCTCCCTCTGCTTGAGGTGCTCCAGGGACCTCAGCCAGCCAGCATCGGGGGGAGGAGAGTGACACAACCAGCCAAGCACAGGTTGCATGAGTTCGCCTGGGTTGGGATTTGATTTGACATCAGCCGTCTGGTGGCTTCATGCTAAGCACTGTTGCAATGGGCCTAGGAAAGGCTGGGGTGGAAACACTGATTCAATGTGATTTTTCCAAAGCAAAACCAGCCACTGTCATGGTCCAATATGACACATTTAAAATAAAGGAGATGCCCTTCTGGTGCACATCTTCTCCCCGCTGCTCCTCAAGTCAGTTGGGTTGCAAGAGGGTGAGTGAGGATGGGATTTGGCCCTTAGGCGAAAGGAAATTTGCGTTACCAATCCCTCCTGTACAGGAAGTCAGGGCTGTTGCTTCCAGCAAACACTTGTGATCTCTCTCCATCTCCTCCTCTCTCCCCTCTTTATCGAAAAGTCTGGAGTTGGCCCAGGGAATGAGGGATTTCTGGGTTCGGACCTGGAGTGAGGGGTATTGATCTTCAAGTTAGGGTTTAGCCTAAACTTCAGGGGTGAAGATCCCATTTCAAGAAATGGCAACCAGGGCAAGAAATCAGCAGGTGCCAGCATGGTGAGATGGGAAGTGAGAGCATGGGCAAGAGGAATCAGCAAAAAATTAAGCAAAATTGTAACAGTCTGTGGATGCTAACCATCCTGGCTCTGGGCAGACTCTTATTTTGTAACAGGCAGTCCCTCTGCTCCACGCAGTCTGTGCAAGGCAGACGAATCTCAAATGACTTTAGACTTTCAGGCCCTTAGGAGTATCTGTTTCACAGCTCAGGATCCTTTCCCCACCCCTCACTTATTTAATAGCTGAATGACATCAAGCCAAGTCTTTTGTTTTTATTTTTGGGTTTACTAAGAATAAAAAGTGTATAATTAGCTGCAAAACAAGCACCATCTACAAACCCAGAGCATGAAGGGCTCTTTGGAAGGCCACCAGTGTGTGGAGTGGAGCAATGAGTAGGTGTACAAGCAGTGATGCAGCAACCTGATCTCTCCTCAAAGCTGCATGTTCCTGGCCAGGCTGGGCAGTGTCCAGCACCGCAAGGTGAAGTGTGTTTTGCATCTCTGCTTTGGACAGACGAAGGGAGACAGACAGACAGATACAAACAGAGCAGCACAGGATGGTCACCTCCATTTTTGAGCTCTCTCACCTGGGATGGGCTTAATACCTCATGGGAAGGGGGAAGAGTGTTTCAGTCTCTGTGAGCTCTCTCCTCCTCCCTGGCTCATGTTCCCAAAGCAGCTTTTCTGCACAAACAGCTCAAAGTCACTCGGCCCAGTTGGATTCCTGCTGGGTTGTGTTGGATGGGGGATGAAAGGGCATAGCAGAGACACTCACAGTGGGATGCGAACAATCCTTGCCAAACGCTCTGGTGGGGTATGATGGCTGCCGGCAGCCGTCCGGGCTGCTCCCTGCAGCTTCACTGATGCAAACTGTGCTTTCTTACTTTCACCCACAGCCAAGGCGCATGGCAGTGCCCCTCACTTGCCTAAGCGAAGGCAAAAGGGTCCCAGTCGGTAACCATGTGCCCATCTGTCAAGCATGGGTTGGGGTATCAAAAAAAGTTAAGAACAGACTGTGCAAGCAGTGTTTCCCTTGATGGGGGATATGCCTGCTTCATGGGATCTGTCTGCTCCGAGGGATCTGCCTTTGCTGGGGGATCTGGCTGTGCTGGGGGATCTGCCTTCGTTCTACAGGGCTCGTCCCATCCACACGGACAAGCAAGAAGCCTCCTCCTCCTCCAACTCCGCCTGACGGGTGGCCGGCCATACTTGCTGATCTGTCCATGCTGCACCAAGACACATGAGGGACCCATCAGTGGACCCACTGGGGCTGAGAGTTCAGCAGAAGCAGCCTCTGTCCTCTCCCACTCGCGCTCCTCCTGCCACTCCCATGTAGGGACCAAAACTCTGGAAAAGTCATCTCCAACCCAACTCTGAACTTGGAGGATTTCGCACCACAAAGCTAGCAGAGAACACCACCACTGGGCATTCTCTCAATGCCTATTATCTCAGTCATGCAGGTTCATTTCCCACCTCCCCCTGCCTCATGCAGGTTTGCAGTGCTCAGGCTCAGCTTTCTGTAGGGACACAAAA
>NW_010544737.1:13813-18030 GCF_000687285.1 Phaethon lepturus
CCAAGTCCGGTCCCTGGGCATGTGTCATTAGCCGTGCACAAGCTTATGGCCCTTCAAAGCTCCTTATGAAATGACTCCAACAACACCGGGACTGGAGTCAGAGTTTTCCTTCCCCACACTAAGCTAATCTTTGTCTCTCAAAGTCTCCTGTTTTCTTTTATTTCATTTTTAGGTGCCAGAAAAAACATCCTTAGTGAAACTCCACCAACTCCAAACACAAGCCACGCTCAGCAGAAGGGTTAAAGTCCTTCACCATCCTCAGGCAACACACAAAATCCTGCTAATGCTCCAGCAAGCGGAAGCAGTGGAAAAGGAGAGCAGAGGAAGATGCTCTTGAAAGCTGAACCTCTGGGGACAGGGGGAAATGGCAGCATCAAATCCTACCAAATACTATGAGAAATGGAGCCTGCAGTACTTCCCCTTCTTTCTAGCCCATACTAAAAAAGTCTCTGAAGTTTTTTCTTTGAATAACTTGGTTTCTTTCCAAGTCAACACTAAGCAGCTACAGACTTGGAGGACTAAACTATTGGAAAGATGATACTCTACCCATTCTCTCCTTCCAATTTCCAACACTGGAAAGCAATAGTCTGCTTTTCCGAAAGCAGAAACAGTGTGAACAGACATTCTCTGAAGGTTGCACCCTTATACCCACCCGTTACCAACCAAAACCAAATATGACAGGCAATCATCTAGTTTCATCGCCAAAACACAAAGGAATGCACAAGTGGTAGGTAGACTTGCCATTTACTTTCAAAAAACACAACAGAGGGGAGTTTTAAAATTCTTGCTTGGAACATCACAGTAACAGAACTACCAGGTTTTTTTAAAGGTGAAATTACAAACATTAGAGAACTAGACTAACACATCCCAAAACAAAGTAAGAATTAACAGGCTGTGCAAACATTGTTTCCTTCGATGGGGAATTTGCCTGCACCAGGGGATCCGTCTGCTCCGGGGGATCTGTCTGCTCCGGGGAATCTGCCAACGCCGGGAGATCTGCTGGCACTGGGGGATCTGCCGTTGCTCTACAGGGCTTGTTGCAACCACACAGACGAGCGAGAAGCTGCCTCCTCCTTCTCCATCTCCACCTGAGAGGTGGCCGGCCATCCTTGCCAATCTGCCCATGCTCCACCAAGACACACAGGGAACCTGTCAATGGACCCACTGGGGCCGAGATCTCGGCGGCAGCAGCCTCTCTCCTCTCCCCCTTGCGGTCCCCCCCCCACTCCCCCGTGGGGAGCTGGAAGTGGACTTGCTTGGAGCGGCTGTTCCTCTGCCCTTCCCTGCACAGCAAAAGGCTACCAAGGCCACTCGGAGATGCAGACACCATGCTGTCAATGCCACAGGACACATGGAAGTGCTCCTCCAGCTCCGGGGGGGCAGGAATCGGAGAGCTGTCCCTCTCGCCTCCTTCTACCTCTGCGGTTGCTCCAGTGGTGCGGGCAACGTCCAGCAGCTCCCGTGTCATCACAGCCCAGGCCCCTGTGACACACCAGCCCCACTGATGATGCGTCATGAGCAAAGGCTGCTGGGAAATGATGCAAGCAGCCAATGGGCTTCCACATGCGAATGAGCACGGCCTCGGGCCCTGGGCATGAGGCCCCAAGGTGGCCAGCCGGCCCCTTCTCCACGGCCTCTCCTTGCACAGCCCTCCAGCATGCAATCGCTGTCCCCATCGGTGGCATCACAAATTGCCTCAAGTCCAGAAACAAGTCATCACTGCATAGTCCAAAACAACCCGGTGCGTAAAAAGCGCACCATCCAACGGCTGGGCAAAGAAGCCGAGAGCGAGCCTGGATTGAAAGTGAGGAATTGCACTTGGAAACTCCTTCCCAGGCCCATCAGCTCAGCCTGCTTGTCCTGACTACACCAGGATTAGCCACTGGGAAAGAGCAAGTGACTGTCCTCACTCAACATGAGTTGGATTGCCCTTGCCTCACGGAGTTTAAGAAGAAGGATCAGGATTTACGAGATATAAGCACTAAAGTTACTATTGGTGAGACAAGGGTGAGATATTCCAGGTACAGTTTCTTGGCTTTTAGGGTGAACACCTTCCTCTCAGCAGTACTGTCTAAACATGCTTGGGATAGGGAAGGTGCATCTGTAAAGGCTTCAACAGAATTTAGACACACACACACACAGAAGAACTCCTTATAAGCTAGAGCAGGCAATAAAAACCCCACGCAATACTGTATGAGTGCAAAGGCCAACAAAAGGGAGGGGTAATAAAAGTGATCACTGAATCACAGAACGGATGAGGTTGGAAGGGACCTCTGGAGTCATCTGGTCCAATCCCCTGCTCAAGAAGGAGCACCCAGAGCCAGTTGCCCAGGACCATGTCCAGACAGCTTTTGAACATCTCCAAGGATGGAGACTCCACAACCTCCCTGGGCAATCTGTGCCAGAGCTTGGTCACCCTCACAGGGAAAAAAGCATTTCCTGATGTTCAGAGGGTATGTCCTGCATTCCAGGTTGTGCCCATTGCCTCTGGTCTGGGCACTGGGCACCACTGAAGTGACCCTGGCTCCCTCTTCTTTGCACCCTCCCCACTTCAGGTATTTACATACGTTGGACAAGATCTCCCTAAGCCTTCTCTTCTCCAGGCTAAACTGTCCCAGCTCTCTCAGCCTTGCCCCATAGGAGGGGTGCTCCAGACCATCACCTGCGTGGACACAGCACTGCAGGTGTCACCCCACCAGCACCAAGTAGAGGGAAAGGATCACCTCCCTTGACATACTGGCAATACTATGTCTAATGCACTCTAGGTTACCATTGGCTTTCTTTGCAACAGGGCCACACTGCTGGCTCATGTTCAGCTTGGTGTCCACCAGGACACCCAGGGCCTTATCTGCCAAGTTGCTTTCCAGTTGGAAAGCATATGCTGGTGCCTGGGCTTGTTCCTCCCCAGGTGCAGGGTTTGGCACTTCATACATTTTTGAACTTCATGTGGTTCCTGCCAGCCCATTCCTCCAGCCTGCTGCGGTCCCTCTGGATGGCAGCATGACCCTCTGATGTATCAGCCATTTCTCCCAGTTTCGTGTCATCAGCAAACTTGCCAAGGATCCACTCTGCCCTGTCACCCAGATCATTAAGGAAAGAATGGACATAGTACTGACCCCTGGGCCACACCACTAATTATTGGCCTCCAGCTAGATGAATTTGCACTGATAATTACCACCCTCTGGGCCCAGACATTCAGCCTGTTTCCAATCCTCCTCACTGTCTGTTCATCCAGCCCATACATCAACAGCTTCTTTATGAGCATCTTTCAAGAGTCTATGTCAAAGGCCTTACTGGAGTCCAGCTGGACCCACTATTCGAGCAGGACTGAATTACCATCATTGCCTCCAAGTAGCCACCACAACACTTCATCAACCACAACAGCAAGGACACTGCAGGATGAAATCAGCTCCAGCGAATGTCAGGCTAAGAGAAAAAAAACTCCATGAAACAAAACAGCAAGTAGAAACAAGGTCACTAACACTGTGTGACACCAGCTAAACTTCCTTACACAACTTAAAAATCAGAACAAAGGTCACAGTTCCTCAACCATATTTCCCAGCAGATCCATATTGATAGCTCTACATTTTTCCTACCGGGTTGTGCCTCAACCAGGCACAAGCATCAAACAAAAGGCAAGTCCAACAAAGAGGTCTTAGAGAGAGACCCAAGATTTCATAAAAAGCAAGCCTCACAGAACATCCAGTTGTGAAGAAACCAAGAAAAAACATTTCAGAGCATCCTGTTGAAAACAAGGTGGCTGGCTGGCTTGTTTGCAAAGATCAAGGACCTGCATATACAAGCACCCCAACACCCTCATCCCTTCCTTCAGCACATATTCATATCAAGAGGCCACTTCAGCCTGAGTCTGTGGACCTACTCTTCTCCCAAACCCTTCCTCTCTTTCCAACTCTGCAGTCTGCAACTGGCACAAGGGACCCCAAAAATCCTCACAGCCTGGAACTGCAAGGCACCTGGGGCACACCTTTCTCCAGACACACACACACACACACGAGGCAGGCAAGCCCAGAAAAAGCCAGGGCACAACCGCAGGCGGATGTCGCCACCCAAGCCTTGCACTTTCACTGTATGCTCAGGCCCAGGCAACCATCTGCTTCAACTTCCCAGGGCAGACGTGTGCTTCAATTCCACTGCCCGCTGGGCAGGGGAAGGGGATGGGCAAGAAACACATCTAGAAGCAACGCCCGCGGCTTGGC
>NW_010544738.1:0-4274 GCF_000687285.1 Phaethon lepturus
GATCATCAATAAAGATATTGAACAAGACCAAGAAGAAAGCCAGGACCAGGTTAAATGGATTTAGGAAGGTGGGACTGGTTGGAGTCCGTGTGGTGACCAGCAAACCCCTTTCCCTTGGAAATAGCCCTCCCCACATGGTCCACATCCTGCTACCCAGCAGCTGAGCTGAGCTGAGCTGCAAAGAGCTCTGCGGGAAAGCGCTGCAGCACCCAGCATCGTACCTCCACCTCCCCGCAGTCACAGTCTTCTCCTTCCTCCAGAAAGCCGTTGCCACATTTCCGTCCCACCACCAGGTCCTTGGTGTCAGGCAGGTTGAAAAGACACATGCCACCTCCCTTCTGGAAGTAGTTCTCCAGCTGCCTCTTGCTGCAGGAGCTGAACACGCGAGGGAAGGGGTGTCTGCGCAGGGAACAGATGGGGAGGGACAGGAACCAGGATATCGGGACCAGGAGAAGGTGGAAAACCACGGTCAGAACTGGGAAACAAGGACACGGGCAAACTGGCACAAACCTTTCCAAGAGTAGAAGCCACCATCAGCCAGATGCATCATGACAGCAAACATCTCCCACCTCAACTCTCACGGCTGAGCATCAGACTAACAACCAGGGAATCTCACACTGAACCCAAATATTGTCCAGAAAGGGATGGGATGGACAAGCAGAGCCCAATCCCAGAACATCAACTCTCCAGCAAGAAACCTCTTGGAGATTGGAGACCCCCATGGTCTGAACCTCAAAGACCAGGGAGCCCCCATGCCTGCAGGCTCTGCCAGCTCGACGCTGGTGTAGGTGTCACCTCTGTGCCTCGGTCCCCCACACCTGGGACACCACAGACCCCCCCAGTCCTAACCGCAAGAGAGGTCTCCACATCTGCAGTGACTATCTGCTCAGGGTGTCTGCTAAACACGTGCCTGTTATCACTGATTCTAAATACCCGTTTGGGGCTATTTAAATACCTCTGAGGCTGAGATGGACAAAAGTAATTTTAAAAGTTCAAGGAATATGAAAAAGAAACACCCAAAAAACCCCTGTATTGAATTGTTCAGAAGGCCCGAACAGCAAAAAAAAAATCAGAGCCTACAACAGGTAAGGTCATTTCTCTAACAGCCCAACTGGCCTTTCCTATAAGGAGCTGGAGAGAAACGGTGATTTTCTAGAGAAGTTCTGAGCATGGTTCTTCCGTAATTTTGCACAAGTTTGTCCTTTCTTTGGTGTGATGTACTAAGAAGGAGGAAGCAGAGAGTAAAAGCTGTGCACCACGCTCTGTTTCAACGTGGGTTTCATTTCCTCCTATCGCTGAAAAAAAAACCTTTATTTCATATTAGGACATCTCATTTCTGAGATGACACAGAGGGCTTTTTCTAAAAGTATTTTTGAATTCTGGGGGAAATCTCTTGAGCTGTAGAAAAGCAAGTCCATGCAAGTTATGGGAGGATGAGCAAGAAAATATACCGAATAAGCCGGTGCATGAACGTGCAAACAGGGACAGGTTGAAGACAGTCAAAAATGTGTTTCCTGCCCATGTGGGGAAAAAAATATTTCATCAAAAATAAGAAGGAAGAAATGTCACGGGGACATGTCAGCTCAGAGAGCTTTGCCTGCAGGGGTGAGCAGGGGCACAGCTGAGCTACAGCATCTGCTCCTGCTTTGCACCAGTGCATCCAGACCCCGAGGGTGGGGGCAGGATAATTAATTAGTAGGATAACTAAACAAACAAGCACACAACTGCCTTGTCCTGGAAAGCCAGTGCTTTTCCTCACCTCATGAGACTAAACCCCGTGGGGTCAGCGCCGCGGTCTGACAGCCCTGAGAGCCAAGGGAAAACAGCCTGGGGACACCCTGGAACCACATAGTGGGTTTTGGCTGTTAGTTATTAATTGGAAGAGTGAGTGGATTCAAATAATGGGGAATAAACAGCTGCTTTTCTGGCAGTGCAGGGAAATCCGGGACGACTGTATTGCTGGGAGCAGGAAAGCCCAACAGGAGAAGGACCTTGGAAGGGAAAGTGGCACCAACCAGCTGAATTTCATACAGCTTTGGGCCAAATTAAAGGGTAAAAGCAAAGAAAAACAAACCCTGGAGGGATGCCAGAAAGCATGAAAGCCAATGCCACTCCAGAGCATCCCGCGTCCAGGTTATGGGGTTGGGGTGAGGGCTGTGAGCTCATCCCATCACAACCCCGCGATGCCGTTGAGTCCCCACCAACAGGACCAGGGACTGGGCACGCCTTGGCCCTCCTTGTCTTACAATAAAGAATAATTCCATTGTGCTGAGGTGTGGGTTAGTACAGGAAAACTCCTTGGATTCCTGTGATGTGTCTACCAAACAATATCCATTTACTTCCGTCCCTAGCTCTTTTGGGATGGGGCTGCTACCCCTCTGCTACCCCTTGGAGACCACCAGCTCTACCTGCTCCTGCGCCCAGGGATATGCTCGCTTCAGGGAATTGGGATGCGCAGAGCAAAGGGGGAGGAGGGCAACCAGCCAGGTCCCCCTTTGCAATGGAGCACTGCACCCACAATGGTGCCTTGCAGGACAGGACCCCCTCCCCAGCCCACCCAGCTGCAAACAGCATCCCCAACCTGCTGAGGGGCTTAGGGCCCCCATCCCGTCCCCACCGCCACTTACCCAGTGGCCGCTGCCATGACACAGCCGCCTTGCTCCGGGGTGGCCTCCACGCAGCAGCCCGTGCTGTCGTGGCTCATGCCAAAATTGTGGCCAATTTCGTGGGCCATAGTGGCGGCTGCTCCGATGGGCTGCTCCGAGTGGTCCTGCATAGGGATGGGGGATGCGTCAGCACAGCAGCCAGGAGGGATGGAGAGGGGTGATCCCACAGCAGGCAGTGGGGTTGGGGTGATGGAGGGACCACAACAGCCCTGGGATTGTAGCTGGATCCCGTGGGAGAGAGAGAGAGGGACAGAGGAGGATTCATGGTAAAAGTGGTGTTTGGTCTCCTAGAAGTCCCACGTGGGACTGCTGGGAGGCTTTTTTGCTGGAGCCAACTGCTGAAAACCTGGGGCCTTGGAAGGCGTATCCCAAAACCCAGAAACCTCAATGCCCCACACCACCACCCTGCCTAGGGACCACAGGCCACCAGGGCCACCATCACCCCATCAGGAGGAGGAGAAGAGTTATCTGGGGTGGAGATGACCCTACAAAACCAGAGAGAGCACAAGCAGGGTACAGGCAGGGACTATGCAATGTGAGGGGCAGAAGTAACACAGGAGATCCTAAGGCTGCTGCTAGCTGCAAGCTGGGGGTGTACATGGGGCGGAAGACCTTTAAACTAGCCCTTTCTCACCACCCTTAGTACTTGGCCAACATCTGAGAGGGGTAAGGGGCTACCAGCATCGCCATTAGCTCTCAGGCTGCACCCCAGGACCAACCCTGGGTGGCTGGTCCTCCAAGCCCATGAAGAACCCCAGCAAGACGGGGTGGCAATGGGGTCCCCCAGCCTGGGAGGAGCAGCAGGGACCCCCGTGTCCCTCTTACCACGCTGACGCCTCCGGAGTTATCCGCGCTGCACATCCCCTCCAGCGGGGCCATGCCGATGGTTGTGCCCCTGAACGTCTTCCCTCTGCCCGGAAAGGGGAATGGAGGGTCAGTTAGGACCCCAGGGGTGGTTTGGAGACCCCGGGAGCCCCCTGCCCCGACACCCCCGGGTCCATAGGGGTGCTCACGTCAGCAGCTGGGCGTTGTCGTGCTTCTTGCGTGACCTCAGAGCCTTCTTCCACTGCAGGAAGGACCAGAGCGTGGCGTTGGCGTCGCTAGTCACGGCACACTGGTCCCGCTCCGTCCACACCTCCAGGCCGATCAGGGCCACCTTGATATTCAGTGACCTATAAAACTGCAGGGAGGGGACAGGGATGGAGGGGACAGGGACCAGCATTCGCTGTACGTCCCCCATCCCTGCCACGGCGTTTCAGCTGGTGGGTCTCCACGCGTTCCCTCCAGCTGGGTGGCTCAGGGGCACCCTTGTCCCAAATCCACCTGCAAGCACCAGCCCTACAGGCACAGGTGCGGGCACAGGTGCCAGTCAGGGTGGCACAAGGCCACCCATCAGCTGACAATGCCTAAACGTGTCCGTCCTTGAGTGAAGGACGCCGGCATTGGCCCCCATCGCCGCAGCAGGGCGGGCGCCAGCATACGCTTCGCTGCCGCAGCTCAGCCCACGGGTAGCGAAGCGCTTTCCACCGCGTGCTCGCATCCGCCGTCTAAACTCCTAGCCCCAGTGACACGGGGACAGTCTCTGAGGGCCACCACCAGGCTGGCCCC
>NW_010544738.1:4327-4639 GCF_000687285.1 Phaethon lepturus
TCACCAGCCGTTACCTTGTCCACGTAGTTTGCGATCTCCACGATGCGCTGCTTGGTGTGGCCCAGGTTGAGGTTCTGGTTTCTGTACTGCAGAAAGACGGGGATGGGGAAGGGTCACCGGAGGAAGACCACAGAGGGACACAGAGAGGGGACCCGGCTTTTCGGCAGAGGACCAAATTTCTGCCCCCACAGCGCTCACCAGTGTGTGGTCAGCAACAATGAAGAGCTCCATGTACTTCATGGTCCTCCAGGCATCTCTCTTCGCCTGCAAGAGAGACAGCAAGGCTCAGAGGAGCGAAGGTGCTGGCAGCCC
>NW_010544738.1:4657-5521 GCF_000687285.1 Phaethon lepturus
ACCGCCGAGCTGCTCAGGAAGGACAGAGGGGAAACTGAGGCACGAGGCGACAAGGAAAATGTGAGTGGCCACAGTGCAATTCCCAATGTCGCCTCACATCACGGCCCACACAGTACAACGCAGCACCAGTACCCAACCCACACATCCTCCCTTTGAGGTCTCCTGCCCAAACTCAAACCAGGAAAGCTGCTCGTGCAGACCCCTCACGTCTCATCTGCCTACCCAACCCTGCCCAGATACCAGGGTGATGGGCATCCCACCACTCGCTGCAGACATTTAGCAGGGGGGCAGACAGCCCCACAGCCGGCCCTACGCCCCCTCAGCGAGCAAAGAACCCCGGGATGGATTTACCCGGTGGTGCGCCGGCTGGAAGAGCCGGGCGATGTCGGCAATGGTGCTCCCGAAATCATCGCCGTGGCCGCAGGTCCCACCTCGGACGGGCAAGTGCTCTGCTCGGTGGATGATGTGGTGGCCCGGCTCGGGGGTCCCCAGGGGTTTCAGGTAGTAGCTGGTGTTGCTGCTCAGCACTATCAGGCCCCTGGCAATGGAAAGTGGCCCCCAATGGCTCCTGTGGTGCTTTCGCTTCGGCTCCCCCAGCCCCTGCTGAGGCCCCACAAACTCACTGCAGCTCATCTTGGTCCATACCCGGGGTGGGGGCAGAGACGAGAGGTGGGTGTCTCTGTCAACACAGCCCTATGAGCTAAGATACCCTTAGCATTAAAACCTCTGTGCCGGTCAGACCACACGAACGTGGGGTGGCAGCTGGTGCTTGCAACGGGGCAAAGCTCGGTCCTGGGGTCCCCGCTGCGGGGTGCGGGGTCTTGCCTCCTCCGGAGACGACTTTCCTTGAAGGCAGCTCGTGCT
>NW_010544739.1:0-466 GCF_000687285.1 Phaethon lepturus
AGAGCTTCATCCCTAGTAAGAAAATAGAACAAATATTAAGAGTAAAATGCTTCCGAGGACCTTGAGGGCAGGGGAACGGGGAGCAATAAAGATGTGCTCGGAGCTCACACAGAATAAATCTGCCCAGTCCGACTTGATTGCCTTTTTTGGGTAAAATTGCTAAATGAATCGATAGAGAGCAGACAAGAGGTATGATATATCAAGCTTTCATTAAAGTATTTGATATAGCATCTCAGGGAATTAATTCCAGTTGTCAGGGACAGCTGTCCCCTGCCTGGGCTGGGTGCAGCCGAGGAGGTGAGGGCGATGGGGTGGCCCCGGGGCACCGGGGGAGCATGGAGGCATCCTGTGACACCGGTGTACACAGTGCCGGCGGGGGCAGCCCCTCTTCTTCCACCCCAGGTGAATGTGCCGCAGCGCTCGCTCCATGCCCTGGCTCCTGAGGGAGCTGTGCCGGGAGCATCGC
>NW_010544739.1:1124-1482 GCF_000687285.1 Phaethon lepturus
GAGGGCTTTCCTGACCCTCTGCCAGGAGCGTCTCCAGGCAGGGGATCTGGTCCTGCCTCTCTGCCCAGCATGGGTGGCAATTTTGGCTCATACAGGCAATAAATCAGCCTGCTTGCCCGGAGGTGGCTGCGCGGCCCCCGCTGCTTCAGCTCGAATTTCCCAGTCTCAAATTACCCAGGGCTGTCTGAGAGCTGGCTGGTTTTGTGCCGCTCGCCCTAACTCCCCCAGCTCCATTTCTGTCGCCAGATTTTGCCAAAGGTCCTTGGGTGTCCCCGTGCCCAGGAGCAGCGTCTCCCCATGCCCGGTCCCCGAGGGCAGCCCTGCCGGGGAGCAGGGCTGCGCCAGCCCCGGCTGCTCC
>NW_010544739.1:1545-1838 GCF_000687285.1 Phaethon lepturus
CAGATCAGCGTAGGGTCAGAGGTCCCAGGCCAAATTTTGACATGTTTTTCTCAGTGGGGGAGCAGCCCAGAGCGTGGGTTTTGCTGGAAACCACCTGGAGCGTTTTCTCCTTGCAAACAGTTTCTCCCGATGGGTGCCTTTGATGCTGGCACCAGGAGCACCGGGAGCACCCAGGAGTGCCTCGTGCTGTCTCGTTCAGCCCCGACAGCCCCTTCCCCTGAGCCGGTGGTGCCAAGGAGCCGGGGGCTGGCGGTGCCGGAGGCGATGGCAGGCTCTCTCATGGAAACACCCCT
>NW_010544739.1:1955-3897 GCF_000687285.1 Phaethon lepturus
AGGCACAGCTCACCCCGATGCCTGGCCAGCCAAGCTGCTCCCTAAGAAAGGCACTAGATATCCATGAGACCATTCAGACATCCCAAGTGTGTGTGATGAGCAAAGCACCACTGGTTCGGGAGCTGAGCAGAATGGAAAGACCTGTGTTTTTGTGGCATCAGTGGATCCCCCCACTTTTGGGGGGGATCCTTCTTTGACAGAGCAAGCTATTAAATACGGCACGTCCACAGTGGTCCCGGCAGCAGCCTCTCCCCTTCCCGCTATCTCTTCTCTCCCCGCAGCCTGGCTCCTTCCTGCGCCAGCCTCTTTCCAGCTCCTCGTTCTGGTGCTAATCCCATAATCTGTGCAAAGCAACAATTTTCTGCACGGTACAGCGGCTGGTTTGAGATCTGCATCCCTCCTCCCCTGGAAGCCAGCTCCCTTATCAGCAGCAGGTATCAGGTGAACCAGGCACCATCTACCTCTGATAAACCCATGGTTTATTTTGCCCTATTTCCATTTATCTCTGAGCCCATAATTACCCCTCATCCGCAACGCGTTGCCCTGCCTTGTGCGCTGAGGAGCGGAGGGGATGCGTGCTTTGCCGGGCAGCCCTGGACCACAGCATCCCGCCGGCAGGGTTTGAGGAGCCGGCGGGGCGAGGCTCAGGGACGAATCCTGCCCGACACGCTTGCTGCCGAGCCGTTCCTCCTCTCTCCATGCCCGGGCCACGTTCCCTTTAATCTCGCACAGCAGTGGAGATGGATTTTCTCCCTGTGAACCAGATGTGTTGCATGGAGCATAAACACTCGCGACAGTTGTTGCGCTCCCCGGTGCAAAGGCATCAGATGTCTGCATTAAAACAAAGCTCTCCACTTAATTACTCAGGCTGATAATTCAGCGCGTGGAGGCGGCTCTGGCTGAGAGCAGAGGGCTGGATCACAGCTGGGACTGGAGAGCCTTGGAGTGCGCATTAATCCCGGCTCTCGCAGCCCTGATTAACGGTGCTGGAAACCTGCCCACCCTGCTCGTTCTCAGGGGAAGGGTCCGTCCTGGCACCCACTTGCTGTCCCGTGGGAGGGGGCCCAAGCTGGTGTCCGAGGGGCTCTGCTGACCCCTCGCTGAGCCAAGGCATCTCCTGCCCAGTATATTCAGGGTGGGATGTCCCAGGACGTGGGAACCATGGCTTGAGGGGTGCTGCGCTGCCCCGGGCACAGCCATCCACTGCGTCTGGAGCCCAAGGGAGCTGCACAGCGGATGGGGAGCGCAGAGCCCCAGGGTCACTCCGTGCAGTGACCTGCTGCCACAGCATGGCTGGGGGGGGCCGGAGCCAGCGTGGCCAGGCTCAGAGCAGGACCAGGCAGACCACCGAAGGCTTTCTCCTTGGGGTCCAAGCTGCCCGCTCCTGCTAACCTGAATTTCTCCTTCTGCAGACCAGCAAACACCTCCTGCAAATTCACCTCGCTACCCTCTGTCAGCACCAGGGCCCAGAGCTCTTACTGAGGGAGCCCCTCACTCAGCCATCAGGGCAGGCGTGTGCCCTCGACCCGTGTGCCCGCCGTGCTCTGCCAGTCTCTCCAGGATGAGATGCTCATGTGTGGGTCTGCTCCCTTGAACCCATCTTCCCTGCTCTCTCCCTCCAGCCAGCAACCCCAGCCCCTACTCCCTTCCCCAGCTCCTTGCCTCTCCCTATCCCTCCTTGACCCCAGTGCCTGGGCATCCCTGGATCTGGGGCATCTCTCTCCCAGTCAGAGTCCCTGTCCCCAGGCACCCTGTGGGCTGGAGCAGAGCTGCCCGTGGGGTCCTGCCTGTCCAGGGAGACTGATCTCCTCCAGACCTGCTCCTGCCCTCCCTGGGCTGCACACCTCGCTCCGTAGCTCGGGCAAGCAGGAGTGCTAGACCCCATCCTGCCCAGGCTGGTGCTGGGCACTCTGGGCAGCTGGGCCCGATGCAGGCAGGCAGG
>NW_010544739.1:4142-4529 GCF_000687285.1 Phaethon lepturus
CTCGGGCCAGTGGGGCCCGATGCAGGCAGGCAGGCAGCTGCAGGCAGCGCCATCCCAGTGGGCCCCCAAGGGTTAAGTTGTCATGTATTCAGGGCCACACGCTGGCCAGGAATTCCACTTTTATCGGCACGCGGTGCTGCCGCCGCTTGAATTGGGACTGGGAACTCTATTTCCGAGCTCACCCAAATTATTCTCGAAGAGATAAAGCGCGGTGCAGAGCAGTGCCGGCGCTTCATTAACATTCCCCAACCCATTCAGCTTTAAACGAAGATTGCCTGCCTCGGAAAATGATAAAATTGAACATGTGAAGCAGGGCATTATGTTCCATCAGCCGATATTATTTCCCACGCAGGGGCCGAGCGGAGACACAAGCAGCTATTTATGCAG
>NW_010544740.1:0-23863 GCF_000687285.1 Phaethon lepturus
CATGCGCCCCGGCTGGCTGGCCGGGCTCCCTCTGGGCACGAGCCCAAGCCAAGGGGAAGGGAACTGCCCCGCTCCCAAGGATGTCCTGGCAGAACCCACAGCAGGTGACACAGCCCTGCCCCTCGCCCGTGTCAGCGGGACCGCGTGCGGCGGCGGAGGACCGCGTGCAGCCAAAGTTCAGGCAAACAGAGCGGAGAGGAGAAATGGTTTCCAACGCAGCGGCACTGAGGTCGCTTCGGCCACCTTTGGGTTTCACCTTGAACTGTAGCCAGAGCGCGGGGCGCTGCCGGCACCCATGTCTCTGCAGCAGCAGCCTTGCGGCGGGGGATGCCTCTTGGGGAGCTCTCTGCTCCCAGAAAAGCAAATCATTAATAAACACCTCTCACAGCATCTTCCAAAGCGCTGAGATCTGTCAGTCCGGAGCCAGACCCCAGCGCTTCACCATCTCGTTGCCGTGCGGCGTATCAGCACGCCTTGTCCTCCATCTCTCTCTCTCTATCTCCTTTGTCTGTGCTGTTTTGGGGCTTCTTTCTCTTTAAGAGGAAACTCGGCGGAAGCCTAGCTATTCAATATTGTTTCATATTATTTGGTTGTGAAACAATTTAATTTGTTTATGACTCTAAAGGTCAAATTTTACTGTTGCCCAAATTTCCAAAGAATAGAGAATGAATCAGGCTGAAGGGGACTTTGTGGCATGATAAACTGGAGAAAAGAGAAGGGGGCTAGTGAGAATATTTAACTGGAACAGCAAGGCAAACTTACCTTCAGCTCAGGTTTAAAAGCCTAGTCAATCATTAGACATTTTTTATTATTTACCTGGTACAAAATCCCCCTGGGAGAAGAAGGTGAAAAACTCACAGGCCACATTCTTTCAAATTTTTAGTAGCTTGCTCAGCATTTTTTTTTCACTGTATCTCAGGGCAGTTGGAGTGATATGGATTGCATTGGTGCCTGGATAGATGAGAAACAAAGTGGAAGAACATTGTGGTTGCAGCTTCAAGCAGGGGATGTTTGTAACAGTGAAGGGAGCAGGGCCAGCCGGGGACTTTGAGAAGGAAGGTAATTCTCACACAGTCATCAGAAGACAAAGGTTGCATTTACACCTGGCCAGAAGGTTTAATCATCTACTATTTCCAAACATTGCAGGCTCACAATCTGTTGTGTCTGAGATCATAAAACATATCACAAACTGGAGACAAGAGACCTGGGTCTTGATTGACCAGAGCTTATCTTTTCTTTTTCTTCCTTCTTATTTTTCACTCCATTTTCTGCTTTAAAAAAAAAAAAAGATGCTTTGGAAAGGACTTGCTTTGATCAGAAAATTCTTACCCAATATAGCAGGAAACATGATGCAAAACACTTCTGAAAAACAGGGATTAATGGGCAATTTTCATTACTCTCTGCCTCACCGTGTCAAGACCACTTGGGATACAGATCACCTGGTTGCTAAAACCTCCCTCCCAGGCTTGCAGGGAAAAAAAATTGTGGAGAAGGGACCAAAAAGAGAGGAGTATTCAAAGAGGAGCAGGTAGAAACATCTCATACATTAGTTTTCCAGGTCCTACCACAAAAATAACTAACACTCAACTATCTGGAACACCGGGTGTAGGTAGCTTTCCTCTTTTTTCGGGTGGAGGGTTAAATTACGGCAACAGTGAAAGAGAATCTGTGATGGGCAAGTTTTTTTGTAAGGTTAGCCACATTTTTCAATTTGGGTTTGTAGTTGGTTTCCTCTGTACCTGTGAGGTTGGCGAGGTTTATGAAGCAAGCTCAGGGACTCCCATGGCAAAGAGAGGTTCAGGGAATGCTATTTCTGCTTCCTTCTCCCCATTGCCTCTGCAGGGTCACTGCCCTTCGCTGTCTGCCCATGGCCAGGCTGCGGAGAGGAACGGGGACTTGACGCAGGTGGTGTTTGCCACTGGTATTCCTGATTGTCTATAGGAGAAAGGGTGGAAGGGCCATGCCCTGGCCCTGGCTCCAGCCTCGCTGGAAAAAGGGTTGTGCCTGCCTCAGGGAGGGACCCTGGAAGAGATGATGTTGCTTTGCACCTCGTTTGGGTGTTACAGCGCTGATTCATCAAAGCGCTTAGTGCTGGGAGGAGGAACTGGCCCTATTGAGATGAAGGTTTGCCCTTACTGACTTCAAAGACAGCTGACTTTAACCCCTTCAGTGGGGTTTGGGCCCCTGATTGGAGTTAAACATGTGCTGTTGCTGGGTTGGGACCATCCTCTCTCCCTCTGTCTGGAAGGGGAAATAAATGGATTCAGATTATTTGTGGTATATCATCATATACCTGATGATGTCTCTGCGCATTTTATGACTGCTAGCCCTGTAACCTCCCCCTCTCAAAAAAAACATGGAGTGGGAGCAATAAGAGCTTCCCCAGGAGAAGCTCATTAATCAAGGCAGGCTGGAGGGCCATCTGCCCCGGCGCTGCCGGCTGCCCTCAGGGCGTCCCTCGCCTGGCTGGGGCTGCCCGCCACCTGATAACACGAGTGGCATCTTTGATGTTGTCTAGGGCAGCAGTCATACACAATTGCATAATCAAGGTCACTGGAAAATTACACAAAACTTTGCCCACGTCTACTGGAAAAAAAAAGTGAAGCACTTGCAAAAAGAAAAAAAACACCCGAACTTCTGCTCGTGCCACCAACACGCCACTTCCTGTGAATGGCACATACAGTGCTGAGCTGTCCCCTTACTGTGTCTTGGAAGCACTGATGAAAAAATAATGTTATGCAATAAAGGCAATTAGAAATTTTCTCTGATAGCCACATGAAGTCAGCCCTGTGGTTTTCCCCTCTCTCCTTCAGCTACAGTTTCAATGGGATAATGATGATGTGCAAATGCAAGAAGTAATGGCCTCATGCTTTGCATTGCTGAGTGCTGTCCTTCTCAGGATTTTAAGTCTTAGGGCGGTGAGTTTGGTTTCACATGCCCTTAGGAGCTATTAAGTCTTTCCAAGGCTACTTTACAGTTATAGGGAACAGCCAAGTTGAAAATTTGCAAATGAAAATAAAGAGAAGAATAAATTGCAGAATTTATCTTCAGAAAATGAAAT
Source organism: Phaethon lepturus (assembly GCF_000687285.1). NCBI lineage: Eukaryota > Metazoa > Chordata > Aves > Phaethontiformes > Phaethontidae > Phaethon > Phaethon lepturus. Next base: position 3,062 of record NW_010544740.1, read on the forward strand.
TTATTGGAGAAATTTCTGTTATTCCCCCAATATTTTTCTGTGTTAATGAATCTGTCATTGGAAAAGAGTGGTGTTTTGCTGGAGGTTTTACCTTTTTGGTTTATCAGCTTCCCCTGCTCCCTCCTATTTTTTTTCCTTTTATTTTTTTCACTGCTGTTTGTGAGAAAAAGGAAGTCATGGAGATGGCATAAAGAGGAAGAACTTGTGGTATGAAAGAAGCCAGGCATAGAAAGTGAAGCAAGAAAAAAACCCTGAAAATGTGAAAAGTTTTCTTTTTTTTCTAAGAAAAAGCTGAGAAAACACTCCTAACCTCTGAACACCTTGCCAGGCAGGCGCCGGGTGGCGGGGAGGGTGCAGGTCCAGCCCCGTTTGCCCAGCTGGACCAGCGTGGGCTGTGTTTCCCGGCTGCCCCTGAGCGTTACTGTTCTCTGTCTGTTTAGCAGGGACATCCCAGCACGAGGACAGGGCTTTCTGCAACACCCACATCTCTGTATCGCTTCATCGGAAAGGATGCCCCGTGCACTACTGGGTTTATACCACTAAAATCTACATGCCACAGAGGCCCAGGTGGTCTTGGGCAAGGCATCATGATGTCACTTTGAAAATCTTATGCCTTTAAATCTGAATTTACATTTCCGACTAGTGCCTCTTGCAGCCAAGTCATTTCTGGGTAATTTTAGTGCGTCTCCTCCCAATTTCTACCCTGTCAAAGCTTTTCTTAAATCCTCTCCCAGCTTCCTGAGGATAGATTGATAACTGTTGGTATTTCTGGTCATCAGAATATTGTGGCAGAACTTTTTAGCTTTTCCTTCCATAGACCCAGGTAAATTAATAGTTTGAAGTATCACCTGCCATTCTGTTGGCAGCTTCTAGAGTTCAGGTGTGCGAGAAACAAAGCCATCTTTCCCACCATGGTTGAAGGGCTCTCTTCATTCTTCACATCATATGTGATGTGAATATGGGAATAATTGTTTACATCTCTTGTTTTAACTCTAAAAGCTTAAAAGTTTAATGAACCTTTTTCCCCATTTTTGTTTCTGAGGAAAGTGTTGGTAAACACCCACATTACTTTCCTAGACAATATGTCACATCATCTAAAAGATAGCTCATCCCCCTTAATCACCTCCATAAGCCAGATGACCTAATTACGTTGTAGGAGTTCAAGTGAGGGCACAATCCATCCTCTTGAGTTAGCACCATGTTTTGGTTTTGCTTTTTAAATTGACATGATGGGTATAAATCCTTATGTTCAGGACACTGAAGTTAATAGGGCTGTACTGCTTATACAATCTCTGATGGGCACTATGTTGTACCTCAAGATAGTTTAAATTTCTATCATCTAATTGCACGCTGCAGTAAAAAACAAGCTGCTCCATCCTGAAGATCTCCTAAATGCCTGTGGGCACCTTCCCACAGTTGGCAGGAGTGCAGCCAGGTATTCCACTTGGTGTCAGATACCAGTGCTTCCATCATCAAAAAAAGAGTCACTTTCCAGTTTATTAAGGGATAAAACTTCCATTACGACTGAAGAAGAATGTAGGTCAATCTCTTCGAGAACTGCTGGTTCTTTGCTCAAGAACTTGATGGATGTTGAATGTTTGGGGTGGAAAGAAGATAGGAGCGAGCACACGGAGATCTTGTTCTCCCTTTATTATCAGTGTAAAGAAAAACTGCAGCAGGCCCAAGGAAGCGGCTTGTTTAGCATTTGTTTCCTCCAAGGGCTGTTACGTGTGGTTTAGCTCTTGAAGGCTTTCCTCTGCCCTCTGCGGGGTGGCAGAGGTGAGGGACCTGTTGCAGGCTGTCACCACGCTCAGCCGGGGCCCCGGGTCACTGCAGCGTCCCACCAGCAAGCCATAACGATGACAAGCAAAGCTGCTGGGTAAAAAAAGGCCACTTTAAAATCGGACGCTCTCACCCTCACACCCAGGCTGGGTGGTGAGTGCAGCCCCAGCACCCAAATTATTTGGGGCATCACCTTGCCCCCATGAGAAGGGATGTTTTCGGCGGTGGGTAGCCAGGCAGCTGAGCCTCCGTGTGCCCGTTCTGGCCAGAAGGTGCTTTTTTCGTGGGATTCTGCAGGAATCTGGCTGAACCCACTCCCGGTCTGTTAAGGCAGTGGGGCATCCATGGGGCTGTGGGCAGGGCGGGGTTCTGGAAAGCCAATAAATTCAGGAACCCTGCCTGCTCGGCCGCTTTGTGCAGAGATGTTACAGTACCGGCTGGATATACCCCTCTCGTACATACCTCGAGTGTTTACTGTCACCCTCAGAACATTTCCTGGATCAGCAGAACGGCTCTTCAGCTATAATTTCTGTTGGAATATCTTGCTTTAAACCTAGAGAGCAGCAATGGAGACCTCAAATCTGTAAATCAGCTGGGCTTCGGAAAACAATTCATCGCGGTGGAGTTTTGCCAAGCTAATTTTCTGTGCTCATTCATTATTTGGTTTTCACTTTCTGAGCTGATTTAAACAGACCGTGTACTAACTGTACCGGTTGCATCCAAGATATGAGCCTGATGTACACTTTGAAAATGTGAACTGCTCCGTGGCTGGACTTCCAGGATGAAGAAGTGCTACAAGGAGGGATTGTTCGGCAGCAATCATAGATCCTATAGGCAAGAGCTTGTAGGTTGCCTCTGCTTACCTGTTTGAGCTGGTGAGATGTTCTTACTGAAAAGAAAGACATGATCTTTCCATGTCCTACAGCAAAAGGGAAAAAATGATAAGACAGCTCCAACTGTTATTTCCCAGTGGGAAATTAGAAGAAGGTTAGAAGATACAGGGGAATAAACATCTACAAAGGTAAAGTGACACCTGGAAAAAGGGGTAACAGAGGAGAGGCGACAGAGATGTGGCATTAACATCTACTGTATGGGAAATGGCAAGGGTGGAGAGGCAGCATCCATGGCCTGGGAGAGGAATGGGAAGAAAAAAATGGAAAATTTGGTAGTTATTTAAGTGGCCATGTAAAACTCAGCTCAAAGAAACTGGGCCTTCACCCAGGACGTCTGCAAGGTGAGATGATGTGGTTTCACCAGCATCAGGGAGGACGGCAATGGTTTTTAGTTTTTGTTGGGTTTGGGGATTTCTTTGGTTCTCAAGTTTCCTATGGTAAAGACACACCTGGTAAAAAAATTACTTGATTCGAACACTTATCCTGCACCTTTAACAAAAGTTATTAACCTTAATTGTATACTTATTGGAAGTTGACCTGTTGGAAGGATTTTCTCTCCCTTTTTCAGCCTTCACAACACTTTTTCACCCATCCTCTGACCGGGTGAGATCAGAAATTTTTAATTGCCGTAGCAGGCCAGAGCTTCACCTAAGGTAACTTTGTCCCAGTCACAAGCAAAGCAATAAGAAAGTGGAACTGCTGTCATGCAGTGCAGTTTCCACCCTATTTTTGCAATTCCTATAAGTCTGTGTAAATAGACAAGCTCTGAGATGAACCCCACAGCCTCCTTCTTTTTTCATGTGAAAGTCTTTCAGGCTTGCTCAAGGTTATTACAATAATGTTATATTTGCATATTAAAAAATACATATAATTTCCAAGAACACACAATTGTTTACATTTATCATAAATCTTTAAAAAAACAAAAAGCTTTTCTTCAAAGGGAAAATGAGCTTCCTTATTGTTATTATTATTGCAACGTCCTTGTTTCCCCATTTTGACCTACCAACAGTATTACCATACAGGGAATAGTTTTGTGTACAGAAATCTGAAATCCAGGACTGATATATGTGCATGGCTGAAAAAAGAAGCTGGGCATGTAAAATTCTCTGATTTCACATTTGTCCTAGCATAGGATTAAGGAGATTTAATATAGATTAACAGGTTCACATAAGAACAATTGTTATAACTTCGATCAGAATGGTAGCATTGATATCCTCTTTAAAATGGTTTATGTTGCCAGAAGCAGAATGAAGAAGCCTTTGTATAAATTCACATTGGGTCACGTGTGCTAAGACTGCGTAGACCTTCACAAAGTGCTTGGAAGAGTAGCTGCTGGAATCGATGGGACACAGTTTATTCCAACTTCTGTGAAATTTCAAGTACATTTCTCCAATGGTAAATGGCAAGAATGGATCACCTTGACAAGCTCTTTTATGTGGATAGTAGTTAGTAATGCTAATCACCCCACTTGGTAATCTGAGTAATAATCACGCTGGCCCAGCTCTGATGTTCCTACTGGTACCACAATTCACTTTAATGTAGTCAAGAAGCATGTGTCCCATCATCCTTTTTCTATGGACATGATCACATTCCCTCATTTTGGGTATGTCCTTCCTTCAGGTGGGACTCTCAAGGTCTCTTCTTGAGAGATTGTCATCTGCACTTCAATGCCTACTTCCCCCTTGCAGCTGTAAGCATTTTGAGCCACATCTTCCTAGCATCTTCCTTGCTTTTACTGTTTCCAAGAAGTCATGCTGATGAGATATCCAGGAACCAAATGTGGTGCCAGGGGCGTTGCAAGTTCCCCAATAAGATGACCGACTGCATTTTACCAGAGTACGGTTGTGCAAGGACGGGCAGGACAGATGGCTGAACCTGCAGAACGAGTTTCAGCCATAAATGCTCTGAGCACCGTAAATGTTCAGTGGCTTTTTTTTTTTTTTTTGAAAGCTGAAATATATTTGGGAAGTACTTGTTCAAACTACAGACTCAGTCAAATATTAACAAGTGGAAACTGAAGGGGAAAAAAAAAGATACTTTGAAGGGCTCAAGCATGTGTGGGTTCTTGCTGTATTTGCCTAACTATAATCACTGGGGCCACACTTGCGACAGGCTAAAACATTGCTGTGAATAGAAAGTATACCATAAGGGTTCTCAAATATGAAAGTGGGGCTGGAACAAAGAGCAGGCACCAGACAGACTTCCCCTGTTAACGATTACCGGCCTGTCACCCTGGTGCCAGCGGTCTCAGAAATCCCGTCAGGAGCAGGCAGCAGTATCTCGCCCAGCGCGACCGGGCTGCTTTGAAACCCTGCCCACAGCCTTGCCATATTCCTCGCTACCGCCTCGTCGCGGGGAATGAACTTTATCTCTCCGCTTTTAAGAGTGTTTGCTTTAAAGATGATTTACCACACTTGACAATTACCGAATTTCCTAAATTCAGCCTGAGGTATTGTTGTTGTTATGTATCCCGTGCCGCGCAGAGCAGTACCTCGGCCGCAGAGCCGTAAATCTCTCAGTGTGCAGAAGGTCGTTCTCAACACACGCTAAAGGTCCTCGCACGCTGCTTCCCTCTGCAGTCCCGCTGCTTGAGGTGTCAGCAGAGACATGGTCACCTTCTGACCGAAGGGAGGAAGCAAACAAAACTGTCACCCAGTCTTGCAGGCACGTCAGCCCACCACTGAGTTAGGACGCATCTCACCATCTTCATCTGAAGGACATGAGCTGCAGAGCTGGTGTAGCACAGGCAAATGCACAGCTGGAAATGCTCCAGAAAAAGTTTTCAAGCTTTTTTTTATTTCTCTTTTTTAATCCGTATTTTGAGCCTGTTAATCGATGGCGTAGCATCTCCGAAACAATACATACATATCACTAATGAATGTGATCCATTTGGTGCTAATGTGATTTTCTTTAATTATGTTGTTGCTGACTCAAGCGCTACAGGAATGCTCTTCCTCCACTCAAATGTGAGGTAATACAAAGAGTTATTGTTTCATTTATATTGTGTTGGAAAAACTACCAAAACCTTTATATTAGAACATTTGACAACAGTGTCAACAATATTTCCCTGGACTGCTGCTTAATATATTTTTATTATTTGTTTTCCGTACGTTGGTTCTTTTAATCTGTTCTTATTAAAGTCTTCCATGTTTCAGTAATATTGTCATTGTGTTTCTTTTGAAGGAGGCAAGTGTGTGTACTGAAAGATTAGATTATCCTGTTTTTTAAAAAAAAAAAAGAAAAGGGAGAAACGTCTTCAAAATGAAGTACATCAAAAGTAAAAGTAGGTGACAAATGTTAATATTTGCAAAGTGCTTCTGCTTTGATCCTGCATTTCTATTTTTTTAAGAGCTTGACAAATGTGTCCTGTGGTTTGGCTTCAAACCTCTTTGCCTAGTGCTTTACTTGACCCACAATCCATTTGATCTTCTACTTGTTTTTCCTTCTGTCCGGGAGGCCTCTGGACTTGATAAAAGACTAGTTCTTATCTTCCACTTGCTGCTGTTCAGAGGCATCATTTTTTATTTTTGGTTGGATTAGGTTATTGTGTCTGTTTGCTTAGGTGATTTCTAAAGAGATATTCATTTTGCTGTTATTGTTTGTGATGGTTCCCTTCCCATTTCCATGCCATATCAGATCAGGATCTGGATCGGTTGATTGATTCTGGCACTAGATGTGAGGAAGACGCAGACGCTGGAGTGGCTGGGTTGAATGGCAGGCTGCAACTTCATCTTTGTCATACAATTTCCAGGCATGCTGCATCTAATACCTGAGCTTACTATTATTTAATATACCGGACACTTTCAGGGGCTCCAGGAAGGAGTCCCCCAGGTATAAGGATCCTATTGATCGTCCTTTTTTTTCCCCAGAGATATTGAGCACTGCTCCAGGTTCCCTCACCTGCAACCCAATAGTTACAACAGGAGACTAGCAGCTGGCCACAGCTGGTTAAAATGCACATGCTTCTACAGCCCCCAGACACCCACCTTGGTCCGCCCCCTCTGATCCCAACCCCAGTATTGTCCATCATGTCTCTGATCTCCTGCCTTCACTACGCTGCTTGCCTCATCCCAGTATTGCCCAGTTCAGCAAGAGCCCTCTCACTGCTGGACAGCCCAGGCAATCTGGAAGATGCTTCTATGAATACTCATGCTGGCCAGAGAAGCTAACATCTTCTTTATAACATCAGCTCCATCGTTTCCCCTTGAGAACCCCTCCTCCCAAGAAACCATAAAGGAGTGAACCCCGGGGGTTTGAGCTGCCCTTTCAGCCAAGTAGGCTGGGGGGTGCAGCATCCTGCAGCCATCCCTCCTACTACCTGCTCCTCCACCTCCAGGCACCACGGCACCTCCCTGCGTCCCGTCCTCGGCAGCCTCCCGCTGTCTTTAAGGAAATGGAAAATAAACCATCAGCTGAAGTCAATAACGACCACTTACGTGTCAGTCTGGGAAGCATGCTCCCCCCCAGTTAAATGTGCCCCTACAGTGCTGTTGCCCCAGGACCTTGGGTGATGACAGTGAAGTTAGCATTATTTACGTTGCTACCAGGATTCAGGAGAGTACCCCTGCCAGGGCTCCCACGTGCTGTAGGTTCGTTTTCTAGTGTCACATTTGCATTGCAGATGTGGGGCTTCTCTGCCTTGCACTCAGCTTCTGTCCCCAGGAAAAGGCATTGACACAAGTGACATTAATTCCACTGCCATTGTCAGAGGTACATATGTTTTGAATAAGTGTGAATGTGAGGAAAGAAGGGGAACGCGCTTTTAGGAACACCAGTTACAGTGCCTTTCTTAACTGGGGTCATTAGACAGGATGTTTTAACAGTAAAAAGACCTTTGTGGCCATGTTTCTTGTCTTTAGTGGGAGTATGACACCTGCCAGCTCTCCGCCTGTTTCTCTCTCCTGCAGAATATGTGAGTGTGGCTGAAGAAGAGAAGGTATGTGGCAAAGCTGACCAGGGTTCAGATTTTCATGGGTACAATTGCCTGTCAGTTAAAAAAAAAAACAAACCAAAACGCAGAAAAAATTCTGAGAATGAGGAAAACTGTGATGATGGCACTCAGGGATTCAGAGAGAGCCTAGCTAGGTAAACACTTCATCACTGTAGCGGCCTCCTCTGTGTTTGTCTATCCTTTTCCAGTCACTCATTTTTAATGCAGAGCTATTTCCTTTTGCTCTTAAAAGTATATGAATCCTTCTTCTGGCAGCTTTGTATCTTCTAATACTTTACCTATAATAAGGTGCTCTGCCTTTCATTGGGGTGGCAGAATGCTTTTCTTCTGGTGAGAACTATTTTGTTTTCTTTAAAAAAAAAAAGCCAACGGCACCAGGATTTTGCACCTTTCTTATTTCAAGGAATATCTGCAGCCAGATCAGCTATTGCTTTCCAAAGCTGTTTTCACAGGCATTTCCTGAAGACAGACTATCAGATAAAATGCTGACTTTAGCCTTTTCTTTATCCTCTGTGGAGGGTATTATTTTATTGCTCTGGTTTGTTTTTGCAGTTTCTTTTTCTGGGTTTTACTGAAAGCGCTTTTGCCAGTGAATCAGGAGATTCAGTGCCAGTGGTGTGTCAAAGAAGATGTGCATGACTCTGCTGGATAAATCCCTGAACTTGCTTTATGATCTATAGCCAAATTGAGTTAAACAATTAATCATAATTAAGGAATGAATTAGATTTTTTTAAAAAAGACAGTCTTTGCAAGGATTCCTCCTTGGGAGTTGCCTCTGATGGACAAAGGCTGCTATAACGTCTCTTACTCCACCTCTCAGTCTGCAGGAGTCCAAGCGGTGAGTAGAAATAACTGATGTTTGGCACTGTGCTGTGGTCCTCTCCGCCTGCTTGCCAGCCTCAGGATGCCAGAAATATTGCCAATCTACCTCTGAACAGATCCAGTTAATCTTTAACTAGCCAGGTGCTTCTGAGGCTGGAGGTCTGCAGCTTTTCCACAACGGTTATCAGCAACTGAACGCAAGAAGATGTAGTTACTCTTCAAGTACAGTGCTTCTTTGTGGGGGGAAAAAACGCAAAACAACAAAACAATGAAAACCATGCAAAATGGAGGATGTAGACTAATATATAACTATACTAACTGTTTTAATAAAAACAAAGTTTCTCCTCTCCCCTGTAGCCTTCTCTTATGCCCTCTCCCCGCACTGTTATCTGTATATACAAATTTCCTCGCATTTCCTGGAGTGACTCAGAGAAGACCAGGCATACTGTTCGTGCCTGGACACTGGTGTGCTCAGCAGTAATTGCTTGATTTGCATGAAGATGGAATATGTCATTGCTAAAGGGAAGGGTGTACACAGGGTGGAGTCAGGGGTCCCAAAAAGCAGCCTCTCCAAGGAGCTCACCTTTTCCTTGGGCAAATGGCCTGCCATATTGTCTTTCTGAACTTCAAGCACACGGGAAATTTGTCTCATTGAAGATGGGAAATTTTTAACCACATCTAAGAAGCTGGGACTCAAGGGAGGGGATTCATCCCACTTCACTGAGAGTTAGGTGTTTAATTTCACCTAACTGCCTAGGGTAAGTGATGGCCAGAGATATTTAATGGCAGGGAATGGTTTAACATAGTTTAGTCTGGACACTTATGCTAGGATGAAACAGGTCGCTTTGCAGGGATGCCAATTTCTCCATAAAAAAAGACAGCTAACTTGCCTAGATGTGTAACTTTTGCACAACCCAGAACCCAACCTCCAAATATTTCCAATTTCTCACACGTTACATGGCTTTAATAGATCATTTGTTCCTTAAATGGTTCTCACTCTCTGGATGTTACAGGGGGGAGAGTGCAGAAGGCTTGTGCAGGTAAAGCAGGTATGACTGCACATGTGTGCTCCTCCACAGGGGGCAGAAATGGAGAATGAGGAATGCAGAGAGAAGAGTAGGATCCAGCATATCTCTGAGGAGCACCCCAGAGCGCTTGTGCTGTGTATGGCTGCACTAGTGCTTCTACGCAGAGCTGGTGTTTTGTCATCTCATCCAGCTTTTTGACTTGCTGCAACCAAATCGGCTTTTGAACCAAAGAGTTCAAATTCTGTGTTGTCTGCCCGATGTCTATTACAGTCAGGTCCAATCCTTGTCCTGGTTTCCTAGGTCTAGGTATAAGGTTGCTTGTGTAGGTAAGCTATGTAAGCGCATACATGGATTGACCCCCTCCATGGACAAGGACTAGCTCTTTGGTGTCTGGGATGCATTTCTGTGCCTCTGTGTGGTTATTTTGCACCTCTGGGTCTCCTATTTCAGCCTGATGAGGTTTCCCAGCACCGTGCCTCAGACAGAGCCTGACCCAGGAGGGGCAATGCCAGCCATGGCTATCGCAGGAGACCCCTGAGGCCGCGCTCATGCGTGCTGGCTCTTCTCGACACTGTGCAATACGACGAAAGTCTGTCTTTTGCTTTTGCACTTGTGGAAGTGTGAGTGGCTTTTCTGCCTTGGCACAAGCAAAGCTGAGAAGCCTCCAGGGAGGGTGGAATAGCAGGAAGAAAAGTACGTGCAGCAGTTTGCAGAATGGAAACTTTTATAAGTTGGGGTGGTTCAGCATTGTTATAACACCTGTCAAGGGTAGGAAATAATACCTTGACCCTTCCCTAGTGCTGCTCAGACAGGTGCTGATACAGTGATGGATGTTACTTACACAGGGACAAGGGGGAGGCAGGAGGAGGGGCTCATTCTTGCCAGAGAAATAAGTAAGGTAAAAGGTGCGGATTTGGCAGGTCTGGAAATACTGGGCAAGAGCAGTGAAGGATAAGCATGAGGAAAACATGTTAAAAGAGGCAAATGACTATAGCTTAAAAATAAGTAAGCAAGCAGAGTTAATCTATAGACCCAAACTTGAACCAACCTCACACTGAAACTTGAAGTTTGAATGTGCACAGATATCACACTATGAACTGTTTTCCATTTTAAGGAAGGGCTGTCATTGCTGGGTCTGACCAGAATTGGCTTACAAGGTGTAACACCATGAAGTGTTCAAGCAAGATTTGTAGCCTGCCTTGAAACGGGAAATACTGGAAATCACATGAGAACTTGTGGTGGATTTTTAGTTCCATTTGGAGACACAAGAGATTTGGTCTTGATCCAGCAAGACAAGTAGCTGTGTCTGACTTTTAAGTGTGTGAGTGTCTCCTGTATTTTTGTGGGACTATGCAAGGGTTCAGTGTTACAGCAAGTATTACACAGACAGAGAGACACCTAACAAGAACCTTCCTTCATGTGATCTTATTAGGCACCCAGGCTTCTGTGAAACATCCAAAATGAGGTGAATGCCACCATCTTGTGAAGTTTGTTATCACTGCAAGCTGCCTGCATTCATTGTTTTGCCCAGTAAGATGCCATTAATGTGAATTATACAAATAAAACTAGTAATTTTAGTTTAGTATCAATCTCTCATGAATAGTTTGTTGCTGCCTTCAAACAATGAATTGGTAACCAGCAGGGCTATCTGAACCTTTTGCATTATTTGAGGTACCCCCATCCTAGCATCAACCATCTACTGAACAAAGCAAATCTTAACAGGAGTGGGGGAAGAGATAATCTTCTGCCTGTCCCTTCTGCTATTAAGTTTATCTTTCTGCTTGATGTCAAAGATAGCAGACTCGCTTTCTGTTGTTCTCCTCCACAGATGACTGACATAGGCAGTGCCCATCACCAGCATGGCCACCTTTCATGCCCTTGCCATGCCCAAAATCTGACAAAGTGGTGGCACGTGGGGCAGAAAATCTGCTCTTGCACCCGCAGACTGCAGCCATGGCATGCTGGGCTCCTCTGCGTCCCAGTCTTCCTCCTTGCTCCCTCATCTTCCCTTTGCTGCCTCCTGTCATATTTGGAGCCAAGCAGCTCAAATCACCTTCGTTTCCCCAATCCAAGTTATATAATTTTCCTCTTCCAGTTGACTTTGCCTCCTCAGAAATAGGCAACCGAGTTCTGCCAAAGAGCAAGTGGTTGGAGGCTGTAAGTGAGGGTCCTGGGCAATCCAGGGCTTTTATTCAAGACTCCTGTAACTCCCTCGGGAAAGTACTCATCATGGCCTTTACTTTGTTCATTAGTGTGGCCGTAGCCAAAACACAGTTTGCCATAGCTCTTTCTGCTTTGTGCATGAGAGCTCTGGGAGTGTGGTATTCTGCCTTGCTTGGGTCTCCCATGGTCTTAAATGACAAAATAACATTTCAAGAAAAAACTGAGAGTTTCTTTTTTCCCCAGAATAAATGGTCTTCCATGAAATGTATCTGAAAATTTCCAGGAGGCCCTCTCTTTTTTAATCCATGACAACCTATAGACACAGTGTTTTTCTCCTGAGAACAACTCGGGAGATTTTCTTTCTATTTTGTTTCTCCCTTGCCTTCCCCCACATCCCCCTTTTTCCCTCTTGTATTATTACCTTAAACAATGCCTTTTTGGAAAGCGTACTCTTTCTAGAGGTGCTTTGTTAAAAAGCAAAACAAAAACACAAAACCAACAGCAAATAACAAACTTCCCCCAAATTCCCACAGAAACAAATAAGATGACTTTGAAATTGGAAAGCACTGGCACACAGTGCCGCTGAGCCCAGATGTTACAGCCCAGATAAACCACAGTTGCCCTCCAGTTGCTCTGCTGACTTATTTTTTACCTTCCATTTGATGCTCTTCCATTGAGCCCCAAGGTTTCCAGGCTCAGGTACCAACATCCACAGAGACCAGCTAATTTGCAACAAAAGACCAGACTGTGTACAGAAATCATGTTCCCTCTGCTTCCTTCCCCCATGTCTTGGTATCCAAAAGGAGCTAAATTAGGCCAGGGCTCTCAAGGAAGATGGCTATAATGAGAAAGGCCTATTAAAGACTGTATGCTCATGAGTGTGTAGATGAAGGGAAGTTCAGAAAAGACCCCACTGAGCTAGAGAAAGCAGTATGTACTAACAATGTTTTTTGCCAAAGACTCAGGTTTTTTTTTTTCCCCAGGAGCTGCTGTTCCTCCTCCCTCATCCCTCACGAGCTTTCTGTGAAGAAGAAAAGAAAAGTATGTGCCCCATCTGCATAGTGCCACATGCCCTTAGCTGACCCTTGAAGTTTTTTGCAGGCAGAGCACAGCTGAGCTCTCCCATTCCAGGCAGAACCCTGAAAATCCCTCTTTCCCTGCAGCTTGACTCCCAGATATTTCTTTTACAGTGGGCACCAGCAAAATAATCATGCCGTGACAAGGTGCAGTCACCTTTGCACCGCTCAGTGTTCATGTAGGACAGACAGATGAGAGTCAAGAGAAAAGCCATGTGTAGCCCTTTCTCATTTCTTTTAAAAAACATACATGACAGCTTAATGTTACAGCCTTACCAAGTATTTGGAGACTATGTTTATAATCTTACCTTTGGAAGGACTTTAGGTCTAGTGGATTTATTATACCATTGTTTCTAGAGGAATTTCTCTATCTTAAACTATCCTTTGGGCCCAGGGATATACAAAATGCTCAAACACTTTCATTGTATTCTGGTGATTATGAATATTATTTTTTTTTAACGTTCTGCCACATCTGCAGTGTTGATATCACAGCACCGATTTCTCCTGACAGATACTCCTGGGTAAAGTAGCTCATGGGAGGATCATGCAGCACATAGAATTTGTGTGCAGGCAAATTGTATATGACCTTGTCTGCATTGTCCTACCAATGACCCCTTCTGTAATCAGGCAGAAATCATGCTCCTGAAGAGTGGGAGGTATTACTGCTTCCATGCTGGCCTGTTCCTGGGCCCCCGCTGTACAGACATTGCCAACAGTAACAAATTGCTCGGTTATGTGCAGCGCTTTAGTGACGTAGACTAGTTATTTATTAGAGAGAGAGCTGAGACACCAGCAAAGGACAAAAGAGGGAATAAAAGAGAAATCCCAATGATCTCCCATTTCTCGCTTCTGGATCACACCCTATTTATCTAATGGGGGACCACATGCAGAATTTTGAAAGTAAACCCCTTACAAATAAAGAAATGGTCCCAAGGGCTGTGGAGAAAGATGACAGGATTGGACTAAACCGCATTTCCAGAGGTGACAAATCAGTATTTTATTGCTCCTTTAGTCACAGTTTCCTAGGCGTAAACCTGGCTGCGGTATTGATTGCCTTGCTCAGAGGCACCTTTTAATTTGAAGAAGTGTGATGAAAATAAGGGACCTCCTCCCATGCACTTGAAAGGAGAATGTAGCTCCAGAAAAGTGAGGGCCCTGCCTGGTAAAAGCCAGGTCAACGGAGGCCACTGGAGCAACACTGATTGCCATGAGCAGAAAGCCAGGCCCAGCATTTTTTTTTACTTGAAAAAGAAAACTCTGAAAACTGAAAAAGAAAAAAGTTTAACACTATGGGTCTATAATGTGGAGGTTTCAAAAAGGGGAGAGGAGCTGTTTATGGTCACCCTTTACTGGTTGTATTGACATGCAAAAGTGATGCCATTAGATTACTGGTCCGCAAAGATAACTAAGTTTCACCCTCATTGATTCAATTCCATTTGTCTGGAATAGATTTCTTGCTTGCCTGCTTGCTTGCTTCCCTTCTGTTACTTAGTGGTCACCACTAATAATGCTCAGTACATTTGCCTGATGCAGAGACCTGAAGGGCTGGAGATGCTCTGGAGAGGAAACTGCTGGCTCCTAAGGATCAAAGGGCTTCACAGGTAGAGTGAGATCTAGCACCAACATGACCCAGACTTGTGAAGATCTGGAGCAGAAGAGTGGGTGGGAAGAGGTGTTGATGTGAACTCCAGGGCAAAAACCCCTGCCTGGGCACCAGAGCGGCTTGATTTCCTTGTGTGACACACCAGAGAAGTCAAACGTGTTTTTCAGTTGGATCAGCAACTGTGGCACATGTCCCTGGGAGCAGAGACCCGAGGAATGGGTACTGAGCTCTTTGCTTAAGTTATCCTCCCAAAATTCTGTAGCACGTTGAGGGAATAGCTTTCCCCAGACTTTTTGCATGCAGAGAGCACCAAAGTAGACAGCCACATTTTAACATAGATGTTTCTGCTGGGTAAAAAAAATAATCTGACCTTAATAGTGCCTAAAAGCTACTCTTTGGATTTACCTAACCACTGTGGGGATTCTGTCTCCAGGACCAAAAAGGAGATTGGCTTGATTCAGGTCAAATCAGCTCTTCTCCAAGAAAAACACTGTGCCAAGACCTTGGACATCAGTGAGGCTTTCAGATAACAGCTTGGAGGGTCTGAGGGCTGTATCCACAAGGACTTGCTGCTGAGGCAGAGCAAAGCTATACATTGCTCACCAGTTAGCCACCTGGTATGCAAGGCAGGGGCTGTGTATGTCTTCCACAGGGACAACTGCTAGCAGACCACTTGCTTATGAAATTGTTAATTTTTTTTTTTTTTAAAAAAAGGTTTTAAATTGCTTTTTTAACAATAAAACTTTGAAATACTGGATTATCTTTTTATTTTCCCTTTCTCTTTTCTTCCTATTATCTCTTTTGCTGGATAGTGCAATAAGTTAACTCTTTCCATTTGCTTCTTTTTGCCTCTCCTTGATGTTTCAACATTTCCTCAGCTTTGGAGGTTCACTGACCAGTTAAAACAAAAATAAATGGATCCATGATATGTTTCACTCACCAGAAAAGTCAGGGGAAGAGGGAAGAAAACTTCTCCAAGCATTCAAGTACAGCTCTCAAAATCAACTGAAAAGAAAATCTGGAGAGACCTGAAAACTGGAAATAACATTGAAAGTCCAGCTCCCCCCTGAAATGGCACTTCTGTTATTTGGCTACCATGAGCAGCAATGCATACGATGCTTCCTACCACCTTGCGAGCACACAGTGAAAATTTATGGGAAGCTGCAGAGTTTACAGTCCAATGTAATGGACTTTTTAATGCTTTTTTTATAGACATCAGTAACAACATGTCTAGATTCACCCAAAACCCCAAAACCAAATCAGCTTTGGGATGGAATAGAGGAATTTCATTTTTCCTCACTTTCACTGCTGGGATAGACAGCCTTCCTCCCTTATGAGGTAATTTAATTTTCACATTATGCTTTATGGGATATCCTTTATTTACCTAATGCTTTCCTGTCGAGTCTTTTCAGACTATGAATCTTGTATATTTTATATACACAAAGGTGACTTTTCCTTCCTTTAATGACCATGCCTTATCAGTGCAGGCAACCGATACCGGACTCATAAATATGTCACTCTTGGGTTTGTGGCAGCCCCTTCTGCTTCGTAAGACTGGTCCTTGCTGCTCGCTCCTCCCTTTCGCTCGCTGCATCTCCGTGGTCCTCTCGTCCCCTTGATGCTGCTGAACTCACCATTGGCTGGTATAAATAAATCACTGATTTAAGCTATAGGTGAAAATCATTGTGAAAGGAGCACGCAGAGGAATGTAATACAAGGTCGGTGGAGCCAGCGCCTTCCGACTCCAATTAAATATTTCCTGTAAGTCGGTGCCAATTGTGCATCTTGTAAGAACATTTGAAAGCAGGAGCTTGAACTCTAAGGGACCCTCTCGCCTCAAAACCTGTTTCCTGTTTAACAAGATTTAACAAGTACAACCAAACATGCGCCATCAGCAACAAAAGTCATTGTAAACGGCTCCAATGTGCAAAGGTGCTGGGTTTCCTCTCGGCCCCGAACGGCTACCGGCCCCGCCAGGCTGTCACGGATCGGCTGCAGCAGGGTGGCGTGGTGCCCTGATGCCACAGGACTGGCATGGGCTCAGCCGTTTTGCTGAGAGAGGTGGAAGAAAGGGGGGAAAAGGCAGCCTTTCCCAAAGGGGTCAAAGCTTGTTGGGTGAAAGCTTCAAGGCTTGGTCCCACTCTCCTGGGAGCTTCCTACAGAGGATGTGACAACACCTCCTCTGCGCTGCCTGCCTCTTCAGCTTAAAACACAGCCTCGCTGCTTATGAGATGCCTCGAAGACATCACTGTGGTTCCTAGGGCAGGCTGTGGCCCAAGCCAAGCTCCCTGTTCAGGCAGAAAAGAGGCCCAAAGCAGAGGTCAACCACTGCCAGCCTTTGGATGTGCAGTCAGATATGGGGAGACTGATCATGAGACCCCCACAGTTTAGGGACTCCACAGGATGCCCGTTCCTGTCTGTAAATGCAATGGGGACACTGAAAACATGCTCAGTGTGGCCAGGCACTGGCAACACAGTGCTTCTTCCTAGAGGGCTGTACAGTGGTAGGAAACATCTATCCATCTATATATATACACTCATACGTAAAATACATATGCATTAAAAAAATGTGTGTGCATATACATAACTGGTACAAATTTCTCTGTGCTATGCATATAATTTGTGCTAGAAGCTCTTGTAACACACTCTCTTTACCCCTCTCCTTAACTGAAAAGGCCTGGGACTTGGGATGAATCCTCCAGGTGCTCCTGAGATAACGATAGCGATAACTGGCACAAGAATCCTGCTGGTTTACTGCAAACAGTGGTGGCATTCCTACACCAAAAAGTACACATTTGACCAAAGTTTCCAAGTGCACAGCCCAATGTCTTGCCACTCTTTTGCAATCAGCTACTCCTCCCGCCTGTGCCATCCCTCAAATTGCGCCAGGGGAGGTTTAGATTGGATATTAGGAAAAATTTCTTCACTGAGAGGGTGGTCAGGCATTGGAACAGGCTGCCCAGGAAGGTGGTGGAGTCGCCATCTCTGGAAGTGTTCAAAAAACGTGTGGATGTGGCACTTCAGGACACGGTTTAAGGGACATGGTGGCGCTGGATTAATGGTTGGACTTGATGATCTTGAAGGTCCTTTCCAACCTAGTTATTCTGTGATTCTGTGATTCTGTGATCCCTATGGTAGCCAACAACCAGGCAAGGGCCTGCGAGCAAACGGAGGATGAGGGTGGAAAAGAGCAAAACAAACACTGTAAAGTGGAGTTTAATGCAATGGAGACAGCTCTGTCCTCAGTACTGCTCACACACTGCTAAAGACATTTCAGCCACAGATGTTAAAACAAGAATAATTTTCTTTAAGGCGGTCATGAACTTGATATGTAAGATACATTAAAACTGATTCTCTTCTTGTCAGGGCGGAGGATAAGCTTGGGAATTTGATATGGGGTCTTCAGCTACATGCTAAATGGCCATCCTTTATTTGAAATCCATCCCTAAGGGATATAGTTCAGGGAGGACAGACTTGCCTGAGCAAGATTCCTCGATCATTTCTTGACTCCCTGGCTCATCTTTAGCCAAATCCACCTTCTCTGCCTTCTGCGACACGTGGCATCAAAACAATGGGCCCATGCCTCAAAGAAAGGTCTCCTCAAGGTCCTCATCACCCAAAGGAGAGATGCGCTGGCATCCCTGCCTTGTGGTGGAGGAGCAGATGCCCTGTCAGGGCCTCCGGGCCAGTGTTTCTCCCTCCACAAGCTGCTCGTGAGTCTTCCTCGCCATGGCTCAGGGCGGTTTGGCTCTTCCTAGGCCCCACATCCTGAGCTCAGCCTCTCTGATGCTGCCGAGGACCTGACAGCCTTCTCAAACATGGACACAGGCACCAGGAGCAAGCAAGAGCAGCGCTCAAACAGGAGCATTCAAACAGCCAGCCTGGTCTTTGCGGGAGCAGGTGCCCAAATACCAATATGTATTACCAGTCACGGCCTGTTGTGACAAGATGGCAGCTGGCTGCTGGGCTGCTGCGGGTTATTTACATTGCCTCGCGTCTGTTGTCGGCACGGCGCAGGCCCTATCTGCACGGGCAGCGAGAGATCAGAGAGGCTGCTTCCCCACGAGGGACGCGGGTGGGATCTGCGGCCGTGTTCGCTTAGCAGGTTTATGACCGAGGATTTCCCGACCACATCCACCCCCCGCTGCAGCTTGGGCCGCCGCTGTGCAGCTGTGAGGAAAGCATCTGAGGGTCTTCCTGGACCTGCCTGCCAGGGACCACCAGGCTGTGTCACCCTGCCCCAGGCTTGCAGGCAAGAAGCCTGTTAGGCCATGTTTGCTCCACAACCCCTGCCCTTCCTGGAAAGGCAAGAAGCGGGCAAGGCTGGCTGGGGCTGCGGCCAGCACAAGCCCACGGTTCAGTCTGGGTAGAGCTGGGGTTTGGCCGAGATGGGACGTGCTCCCGGTTTCTCTCATCTAGACGTAGCATTACTTGTTGGCACAAAAAGGGAGTGCAAGTCTACTTTGGTGCCTGCGTGCTGAAGCGTCTGGCTTCATCATCCTAAACTGACTCCAAAATCATGTGTAAAACCAAGACATTGTACAATGCTCTGCTGACTTCAGCGAAGCCACCCGTTCCTGTTGTCTCACTGCGGCTCAGGGGCAGAAGCGCGATGTTCTGGGACCTCGGGATCTGGCACAGCAAGCGGGAGTTTTCGGGGCGCTTTTCCAGGGGAGGAGCGCGCAGGAAGAAGGTGAAACTCCTGCTCGTGAAACTGAGGGTTCAGCCATGCAGCTTGGAGGAGACCTGCGCAACGTGCTCACGTGCAAAGCAGCGGCACAGGGGAAGACTGCACGTCACCTCCATGCAGAAAAGGGCTTTGATTTACACTAAATTTGCACCAATGGGCCATAATAGAAACGGTGCTTCAGGCACAGTTAAAGCACAACAGCACCTGTAAGCTGAAGCTGAGGTGGCCTCCTTGGCGTTGAATGCTGGACATAACCCCTAAAAGAAGCAGCGCCCAACCTAAGGAGCCTGAAGCCTCACTAGTCATATACACAAGAAGGAAGGAAAGCTGTAATATTTCCCTTGTACAGATGGGAAACTGAGGTATGTTGCGACCCTGTTTTCTGAGAGTGTGGCTTGGATTTATACAAGGTCTCTGGAGCACAGCTGGGCATTAAAATCAGAAACTGTGTCTTATGTCTCCGCTCAGGGAGAGGAGGGGATGAGGTGACTGGCAAACATTTCCAGACAGACGGTGGAGCGGATTAGTACAAAAGAGGATGCAGATCTCGGCTGTTCAGCTGCCAACAGAAAGGAGGGGGAGTACACTTAAGCAGCTGGTGGAGAAACAGGTGCAGAGAAGGTTTCCTGATAGCCATGCTGTCATCCTGCTTTGAACCCTCAGCTCCTCAGTAAATCTTCCCTCTTGGAACTCTCTTGTCAAAGTTTCATTTCCTCACGTTCCTAAAATAGTTCTTGATAAGTAACTTGTCCTGCTGGTTAAGCCCTTTTGGTTACTTTCTTAGAAATCTATTTTCATGTTTTCTCGCTGGGCTTCAGCTGCTTGCATTCCCATTAGGAAAAAAAAATATTGGTGGAAAAAAAAATCCAGCCAAGGCTTAACACAACAAGAAGTGAAATGTTTATGTTTAGTAGCACAGCAGGACCTTGTCCATCAACTGACTTTCCAAGCAATGCCATAAATTTATGGTGGTAGAACTTGCACCTTACCAGAGGGCCCGGTAGAGGTTCTGCAGGAAATACAAACTTTTCACTTTCAGTGGCTTCTCACAGCACATTTTATCCTCAGGCTACAGGCAATAAAGATGGAATAAAGCAGAGGTAGTTGAGCTGCAGTTTTTAAGGCACGAGGAGCCCTTGTGCAAGGCAGGTGCTCCATCCATGCTCAGCCATCTCACTGGAGGGACACTGGAGGTGCACTGGCACAGAGCTCCTGGGCAATCCCAGGTGGTGGGGGAAGCAAACTGGCAGAGTATACTGGAACTAACATGGCTAAATCACTTTGTAACCCAATCCACATCCAGCTCATCCCCAGTCCATAGGAAAGCAGTGGGGAAACGCTGCTATCCCCAAATAATGAACTTCTGCCAGAACTCCTCCCTCAGCTTTCTTGATGCTGGCAGCGTTGTGCTGTCCCACAGCTCTCACCTGGAAAAGATTTTGACACATAGCAATGAAGGTTTGCCTGGGGGAAAATTGGCCATCCTGCTTTGTAGGGCAGCAGTTTTCAGAGACTCATAATAATGTGGGAGCCCAGGACTACCACAGGAATGGGGGTGCTGGAGGGAATAAAAGTTTGTGGGTGGGGGGCACTGGGCTCTTTGAGGTCTCTTTAGGTGAACTAACTATGATTCCTTGTGGCAAATGTGAAGGTCTCTGTATAAAAAGCAACAGTAAGAGAATGAGAGGTGGTATTACTGGGATGGCACCAAAAAAGGATGAAGAGTTTGCCCCAGAGTGACTTGGATGCATTATATTAGAAGTGGGCCATCTGAGGAGAGGATCCAGGGAAAGA